>NW_020185327.1:4110279-4138154 GCF_003031525.2 Neophocaena asiaeorientalis asiaeorientalis
TTTTTTTGGCTGTGTTGGGTCTTCATTTCTGTGCAAGGGCTTTCTCTAGTTGTGGCAAGAGGGGGCCACTCTTCATTGCGGTGTGCGGGCCTCTCACTGTCATGGCCTCTTGTTGTGGAGCACAAGCTCCAGACTCGCAGGCTCAGCAGCCATGGCTCACGGGCCTAGTTGCTCCACGGCATGTGGGATCTTCCCAGACCAGGGCTCGAACCCGTGTCCCCTGCATTAGCAGGCAGATTCTCAACCACTGCGCCAGCAGGGAAGCCCAGAATGGTTATATTGAATTAGATTTTAACTATCTAATAAACATATGACATCATATAAATGTGAAGTCCTAAAATTTCCATTCATACAAAGACTCTCTTAATAGCTAATACCTCAGATGATTTTAATTACTATATTAAAGGAAGAAAGGTGAAGAAAGGAAATAAGTGACTTTCCCATCACATAAGAACCACTATAATCTCTTTATAATGCCAACATCGAGGAACAGATGTAACATCTGTGATATAAATTCATTGTGCAATATTTATTAGTTTCCAAAAGGTGTTGATAGTCACAGACACACTTAGAAAATGTCAAATCCTGTCTACCTCAGAAACTTTTTAGAAGTGTCTACTTTACACCTAAATATTAACCATTCAACATATCCATCAAAAGGAACTTGGCTCTCATGCACACTGAAGTAAAATCTCAAATAAAAAATAAAAAGAAATCACTTAATTTTTTTCCTTAAAACTTTGTTTCCTGTTATCATTTATATGTTACAAAATTAGGGTGCATGACCTATAGATCCAATTCAATTAAGTCTCAAGTCCTTGAAGAATTTCTTTATCTCTTTTTCATTTTCTGAGTTCTGATGGGCCTAAACCCCACCAACATACAGTGGGAAACTCTGGCTTCCTCAAGCATTGCCTCTCAGGTGTTACAGTGTGAGACTGCATCTTTGTTGGAGTCATTAAGTCGTACTTCTAGCCGACACCTGGGCCACAGCGTTAGGAGATTCTGTTTTTAGTGGGAAGAATATATAAATGCAGCAGAATTATTGGCAAACAGCCCCACTCTTTTTGATTTTTTTATTTCTGTTTTCCCTTTAGCTTTCAGGATTTTGAATCCCTGAGAACCGTGATCAGCATATGGCTTATGTCCAGGGAAGCAGATCCACACATACACACACAGTCAGCCTTGAATGTAGAAAAGTAGAAGAGCATATTCTTGACCTGTGTGTGGTACAGCCTGGTGCAACAGGATAGTAAAGTTCCAGACTTTCAGGGCAAACACCAGGTAAATAAACTTCATGGTAGTGTTCTATGATAAATACGTATGCCTCTGAAAGCTGTCAGAGAATCTGAGAATTCAGGGGTCTGTTGAAATCACCGTTTGCACTGGAGACCTGAAACATCTTCAGAATCACAGCTACCTGTCAATATTTTGTAGTCTTAATTTTTAACTTTTTCTCTGAGATTCAACATGGAAATCTTTCCCAGATTACCCTGATGCTGTGATCATTGCTTGAGACTACTTTCTACAAAGAGCAACTATCGTGACATTATTCTGTCTTCAACTTTTAGCTTACAAAGTGGTGGCCCACATGATTCCAGAGGTCAATATAAAATCAAACAAACACAGAATTCACTTTAAAAATAAAATTTTGGGATGCCCTGGTGGTGCAGTGGTTGAGAGTCCGCCTGCCGATGCAGGGGACACGGGTTCGTGCCCCGGTCCGGGAAGATCCCACATGCCGCGGAGTGGCTAGGCCCGTGAGCCACGGCTGCTGTGCCTGTGCATTCGGAGCCTGTGCTCCACAACGGGAGAGGCCACAACAGTTAGAGGCCTGCATACCACAAAAAAAAATAATAAAATAAAAAATAAATAAAATAAAATTTAACTTCATTTGATCATCAGAGAAAACACTGTCACACCTGGAGTCAAGAAATAAAGCAACAGTATCAAAACATTTTATTTTTGTTTATTTTCAAGGAAAAGAATAGGGCAGTTGAGTTCCCCTCTGACAGTGGCACTGTGATTTGGCTTCATATTGGCTCATTTCATGCTGGGTTTCTGACAGTTTGTCAGATACTGTATCTTGCTTGAAAATCTGAGCCTGTAGAGAACCTTTGATGGCATGGTTATTTTCCTCCTCTGGGGAATGTCATTCCTTTCAAGGCAGCTCCTGCTGGTGACTTAATATAGGTGTTTCTATATGGTAAGAGTTTCTGTGGGGTGACCAAGCTAAACTAGTGGCATATGGATGAATTCTTCTGAGGATTCCAGAGGACAGTGTGAGAATGTCTGCATTCTAGAACCACGAGCAGAGCTGGGTGACATTTAAAAGCAAAGCATTACATTCCCATGAAGGTAGGTCATAGTAGAAGGCACTGCCCTCATAATTCAACCAGTAATGTCACACACACACCAAGCATAGTGTGCCCCCCTACCTGCTTGGCTAATACATATACATTTTCTAGAATAATCTAGAAATGAAGTGTGTCAAATATTATTTTAACATGTGATTCCGTATAGAAATAGAAGGAAAAAGATACAGAGTATCTTGAGATGATCTGTCTTGCCAGTCCTGATCATATCTTACTGAAATAAACTATTTACTTATTTCCAAAATGCTTAGCTAATTCTCTTGGGACAGAACGTTTGATTCATCACTCTATGTATAGTAATTCTGGTACACAGTAGATATCCACAATATTGTTATATTCCTGATCAAGAAACAGAAAATAGCATGTAAAATAATTAAAGATAAATGATAAAATAAATTGCTATTTGATAAATGATATGGAGATAAATAGTTCACCACAGAAAAAAATATAAGTTGGATATTTTCCTCATATGAAAATAGATTTTAGCTATACTGAAGATTTAAATGAAATAGTATGGTATTAAAATACAATCAGATAGAAAGGTCAATATTTGATTTTGAAGTACAGAAAGACTTCAAGGATTTCCTATGTATTGAAATACTAACAGAAGTCACAGTGAAAAGAAAAAAACACACAAAAATAAAAATTTCAAGATAAAAATTGTGGTAATCTACAAGTATGAATAACAAAATAGAAAAATCAGGTTTGATGCAATCACTATCAAATTACTCATGACATTTTTCACAGAACTAGACAAATACTCCTAAAATTTATATGTACCACAAAAGACCCAGAATTACAAAAAAAATCCTGAGGAAAAAGAACAAAGCCCTCCTAGACTTCAGAAAATACTACAAAGCTACAGTAGTCAAAACAACATGGTATTGACACAAAAACAGACATATGGCTTAAGGGAACAAAATGGAAAGCCCAGAAAATAAACCCACCCACCTTTGGTCAATTAATCTTCGACAAAGGAGACAAGAATATACAATGGAGAAAAGACAGTCTCTTCAGCAAATGGTGTTGGGCAAGCTGTACAGCCACATGTAAATCAATGAAATCAGAGCACACCCTCACACCATACACAAAAATAAACACAAAATGGCTTAAAGACTTAAGCATAAGACATGATACCATAAAACTCTTGGAAGAGAACATAGGCAAAACATTCTCTGACATAATTAGTAGCAATGGTTTCTTAGATCAGTCTCCCAAGACAATAGAAATAAAAGGAAAAATAAACAGGTGGGACCTAATCAAACTTACAAGTTTGCACAGCAAAGGAGACTATAAACAAAATGAAAAGACAACCTATAGACTGGGAGAAAATATTTGCAAATGTTGCAAGCAACAAGGGCTTAATCTCCAAAATATAAAAACAGCACATACAATTCAATATACAAACAGCATATACAATTCAAACAGCCCAATCAAAAAATAGGCACAAGACGTAAATGGGCATTTCTCCAAAGAAGACATATGGATGGTCAATAAGCACATGAAAAAGATGCTCAGAATCTTTAATTATTAGATAAAATGCAAATAAAAACTACATTTAGGTATCACCTCACACTGGTCAGAATGGCTATTATTAAAAATCCTACAAATAATAAATGCTGGAGAGGGTGTGGAGAAAAAGGAACCCTCCTACACTTTGGTGGGAATGTGAATTTGTGCAGCCACTATGGAGAGCAGTATGGAGATTCCTTAAAAAACTAAACATAGAGATACTATATGATCCAGCAATTCCACTGCTGGGCATATATGTGGAGAAAACTCTAATTCAAAAAGATACATGCACCCCAGTGTTCATAACAGCACTATTTACAATAGCCAAGACATGGAAGCAACCAAAGTGTCTATTGACAGATGAATGGATAAAGATGTGGTACATATATACAATGGAATATTACTCAACCATAAAAAAAGAACAAAATAATGCCATTTTCAGCAACATGGATGCATCTGGGCATTATCATACTAAGAGAAGTAAGTCAGACAGAAAAAGACAAATACCATATGATATCACTTATATGTAGAATCTAAAAAAATGATACAAATCAACTTATCTATATAACAGAAACATACTCACAGACTTAGAAAACAAACTTATGGTTACCAAATGGGAAAGGGGGGAGGAGGGATAAATTAGGAGTTTGGAATTAGCAGATAAAAACTACTTTTTTTATTAGTAGATTAAAAAAACAGCAAGATCCTACTGTACAGCTATAATGGAAAAGGATGGAATAAACTATAATGGAAAAGAATATGAAATGAATATATATATATGTATGTGAATCACTTTGCTGTACACCAGAAACTAACACAACATTGTAAGTCAACTATAATTCAATAAAAAAGAAAAATCATATGCATAGCTTATATGGAAAATCAAAAGTTCATAATCTCAATTTACAAAGAAACTTTATAAATTAAGTAAAGCAAATATCCCAGTAGAAAAATAAACAAAAGACATATAATTTTCAAAATAAAAAATACAAATTGTCAATAATGTTTAAAAAAATGTAATACCTGTAGTACTCAAAGAAACACAATTTTAAATAAAAAAAAATTGTACCCTATTCAGTTAGAAAAAATAGTTGAAACACAAGATATCCAGTGATAGTAAGAGCACAGTGAAACAGGCTATTTAATATGTCTCTGGTGGGACTGTATATTTCTGGAAGGCATTTAGCTATTTTATCAATTCGGAATTAAATTGTCCATAGCAAAAGCTGAAGTGATAGTGACTTAACCAAATGGTGTTTTATTTTCTCACATAATGAGAAAACTGAAGGTGGAAAATCCAGGGATAGCATGGCAGTTCCATAAAGACATAATCTCATTCTAATATTCATAACAGCACTATTTACAATAGCCAAGACATGGAAGCAACCAAAGTGTCTATTGACAGATGAATGGATAAAGATGTGGTACATATATACAATGGAATATTACTCAACCATAAAAAAAGAACAAAATAATGCCATTTTCAGCAACATGGATGCATCTGGGCATTATCATACTAAGAGAAGTAAGTCAGACAGAAAAAGACAAATACCATATGATATCACTTATATGTAGAATCTAAAAAAATGATACAAATCAACTTATCTATATAACAGAAACATACTCACAGACTTAGAAAACAAACTTATGGTTACCAAATGGGAAAGGGGGGAGGAGGGATAAATTAGGAGTTTGGAATTAGCAGATAAAAACTACTTTTTTTATTAGTAGATTAAAAAAACAGCAAGATCCTACTGTACAGCTATAATGGAAAAGGATGGAATAAACTATAATGGAAAAGAATATGAAATGAATATATATATATGTATGTGAATCACTTTGCTGTACACCAGAAACTAACACAACATTGTAAGTCAACTATAATTCAATAAAAAAGAAAAATCATATGCATAGCTTATATGGAAAATCAAAAGTTCATAATCTCAATTTACAAAGAAACTTTATAAATTAAGTAAAGCAAATATCCCAGTAGAAAAATAAACAAAAGACATATAATTTTCAAAATAAAAAATACAAATTGTCAATAATGTTTAAAAAAATGTAATACCTGTAGTACTCAAAGAAACACAATTTTAAATAAAAAAAAATTGTACCCTATTCAGTTAGAAAAAATAGTTGAAACACAAGATATCCAGTGATAGTAAGAGCACAGTGAAACAGGCTATTTAATATGTCTCTGGTGGGACTGTATATTTCTGGAAGGCATTTAGCTATTTTATCAATTCGGAATTAAATTGTCCATAGCAAAAGCTGAAGTGATAGTGACTTAACCAAATGGTGTTTTATTTTCTCACATAATGAGAAAACTGAAGGTGGAAAATCCAGGGATAGCATGGCAGTTCCATAAAGACATAATCTCATTCTAATTGTGTCTGTCTGTCTTACTCTCCCATACTTCCTTCGTGTGCATCCAGACATTCCTAGGTTGCTGTTTGTTTTTGTCATGTGGTTGCTAAAACTCCAACCCTGAGATGATGTTCTCCTAGTCATACTCCAATGCTAGAGGCAAAAGGGAACCATGATAACAGGGTCAGCCTTCCTTTTAAAGAACTTTTCCAGAGTTCCGACTTCAATTAAGTCTTACTGCCAGAGCTGTATCACCTGGCAGTCTGCAAACAAGGGCTTGTGGCCAGCCACATATTTGTAAAGATATTTTAAAACAGATCATCATATTGGGCAGACAATTAGCAGTCTCTGTCATCATCTCAAAAGTTTATACATACCCAACCCATCAGTATCTCCATATGACTTTTCAGAATTAATCTTTAAAAACTCCCAAGATATACGTTTTAAAAACCTTTACTAATATGTTTATCAAAACAGTAGTTACAAAAGGGAAAAACTAGAAGCAAAGTAATTGCTTAATAATAGTGGACTAGATAACTTAATCAATGTGTGCCCATATTATTCATATACTAAACTAAGGTTTACAGTATTTCAGCAAATAAAGCTGACAGTCAAACTATATATAATATTGTGGGGGAAAAAACTCTTAAATCTCTATCTTTAGATATTTACACACACACTAAAAACCTCATATAAAATGTTCACAGTACCTATGACTGATTTGTGAGATTGTAGCAATTTTCATTTGCTTATCTTAGCTTATTTATGTTTTTTAAATATTATACAATGATTGTATTATTTTTGTTTTGAAAAAATATATGATAAATATATTTGTAATGAAAAAAACAATCAATGTTTATAGCAGGTATAGTTCAATGGGAATTCGCAAAGGTGAGATATAAAGTGGCCAGTTTTTGTGGAGGCGTATGTGATATTTATCTATTTCTTTAAATGTCATCCCTCTCACCTTCTTGACAAACTATTTTTCTGTTCCCTAGAAACACAGTGTCCTCTAGTGACAGGATCAGTTCTGCCCTCCTTGACAAATGGCCCTTGCTGTAGCCTTGCTAGCTAAAAAATATCATTTTCTTGTTTGATTTGCTTTTCTATTGTAAAATAATTATATTTAAGGTGGCATGATGTAGCTGTACTTTAATCGTGATAGAGGAAATGTAATTTGTTGAAAAAACTATGTATTAAAAAAACATACTTTAAAGTGAAATTGCACTTTATCAATTGCAAAATCTAAATATATTTGAAAATGGTAAAAATATATGGCAAAGTTACTAGGCGGGAAGATTGTATTAAAATGCCTACCTGAATTTTTTAAAATAAAAATTAACATGGGGGGTGATAGTAGTAATGATCAGGGAAATTTTTATTTTATTCAAACCTGGAGAAAAAAATTAGATTAAATAATATATGTATGGAATATACTTTATAAGAGTTTTTCAAGTTACATTTAGAAACATTTTATATATATTATTTTGCAAATATATAAATGTAAAATCATTAGAATTTGAAGTACATGAATTGCTCAGCAAGAAGAATATGTCTTTGTCTGGAATATAATATGAGATTAAGTAACGGTACTGGGACTTCCCTGGTGGTACAGTGGTTAAGACTTCTCCTTCCAATGCAGGGGGTGCGGGTTTGCTCCCTGGTCTGGGAGCTAAGATCCCACATGCCTCATGGCCAAAAAACCAAAACATAAAACAGAATCAATATTGTAACAAATTCAATAAAGACTTTAAAAATGGTCCACATCAAAAACATCTTTAGGGCTTCCCTAGTGGCAAAGTGGTTGAGAGTTCACCTGCCAATGCAGGGGACGCGGGTTCGTGCCCCGGTCCGGGAGGATCCCACATGCCATGGAGCGGCTGGGCCCGTGAGCCATGGCCGCTGAGCCTGCGCGTCCGGAGCCTGTGCTCTGCAAGGGGAGAGGTCACAACAGTGAGAGGCCTGCGTACCGAAAAAAAAAAAAAAAAAGTAATGGTGCTAATAACAAAGATTGTAACGTTCCTGAGGTGTTCCTGGAAGAAATTTGCTCAAAGGACAATTACTCAGACTTTATAGGAAAAAATTTAATAAGGATAAAATAAAATGGATCTTCTGTTTACCATCATCATGCGTATAATACCTGCCTATCTTTTCCCTCACTGGCAGAGACTTAAACTAGAACCCAAATCAAATGTTTGTTAACACAAATTGTCTTCTATGTCCTGCCTATTACCATCCTTAATTTTTAAAAAATAGGGTTCAATAGTCAATACCCCATAAATGTACTGAAATGTATTCATTTTTCAGCCAAGGGAAGATGTTTCATAGGCGTATGGAAATTTAGATTGTTCTTACTAACTCCCCAGAGACCCTGGGGCCTGAGGTACACAGTTGCAAACTACACCGAGGTCTTTTCTCCCTCCTTTATATTTTAAATCATCACCTTTGGGTATAAACTCGGGGCGTTTTATAATCCAACAAATGAATTTGGGTTCAGCTGCAGCAGCAACCTAAGGGTCGTGAGTTCTAATAGGAAAATGGCAACAAGCTCAAGCACAGATCTCTTTGTTTCTCCTTCTAAAACCTTGAAATAACCAGAAGCATAAATGAGAGCTCTGTAACTTAAACCTTCACTGATACAACAGGAGAGAGAAACCAAGGAAGTCACAAAAACCAAATAAAGTATAAATTGGGAGAAATTTCCCCCAAACCAATGGACTTGGAACAAGAAACAACAATACAGGGCTTCCCTGGTGGCGCAGTGGTTGGGAGTCCACCTGCCGGTGCAGGGGACGCGGGTTCGTGCCCCGGTCCGGGAGGATCCTGCATGCGGAGCAGCTGGGTCCGTGAAAAAAAAAAAAGAAAGAAAAGAAACAACAATACAGTGGGCTAGTGGTGGAGTGACAGATACAATGGAGATGATCCAGAAGTGATTGGGGGGAGGGGCGGACGTGGAGAAAGCAGGATTTAGAGAACACAGCACACACACCCACACATTTGCCAGAAGGAGAGGATCTATACTGTGGACAATCCTGTGGGCATATCTATAGAACAAATAGTGCATGGATGCTAGAAAAGATGGAAAAAAGAGGAGAAAAGTTAGGCAAAACAATGTTGATAATGTCACAGCTCAGAGAAATTTCCATTCCATTGTAGCAAAAGTAGAGGTAGCCCTTGGAGGGAGAAACCAGGAAGCTATCCTAAGCCATCCTCTCTCTCTATATGGCCTTCTCCTAAGAGCTGGTCCAAAACTGCTAGCATAATTATACCCAGAAAGTATTGTTCTCAATGGCTTTATAATGGCTTTTATAACTACCACCTTAGTGGAAAATGTTCTATGCATTAAAAGGAAAAAGGCATTTTAAGTTTCCTTTCAAAGTTTTATTCTTAGTAGTATGTTATTTTTAAACTATTTTATTTTGCCTGATAAGTCAAAGAAGTTATTTTATTAATGATATTAAGACTCAAGGTTTTTTCAATATAAGGGAAAAGAAATACACATACAAAGTCAAAAACTAAGTGAAATCACTGGAATATTAAAATTGAGTTGAAAATATTATTATGAATTCATCATTTTTTTAAAAAGTTAAGCATTCTAGTTCTAGCAATGAGCACCACTAGTGCCCAGATTTGGTCTTTAATATAAGTCCTCATTAGAACAAAAATAAGCCTTCTTGAAAAATGGCCAGTGCCAGTTTTGGAAAGTTGCAAAGTAAGACTGAGGTATCCAACTGTACTAGAAAGCAAGGGAATTTTAAAAGCTAATGAAGAAACTCAGGGAAGATGGTAGTAGTGACAATGTAAGTGTTTAATTGTCTTGCATACACCCAAATGTTCATTGCAGTACTATTTACAATAGCCAAGACATGGAAGCAACCTAAATGTCCATTGACAAATGAAGAAATAAAGAAGATGTGGTACGTATATACAATGGAATATTACTCAGCCATTGAAAAGAATGAAATAATGTCATTTGCAGCAACATGGATGGAGCTGGAGATTATCATTACTAAGTGAAGGAAGTCAGACAGAAAAAGACAAATATCATATGATATTGCTTAAATGTGGAATCTAAAAGAAAATGATACAAATGAACTTATTTACAAAACAGAAACAGACTCACAGACTTAGAGAACAAACTTATGGTTACTCGGGGGGAAGGGTGAGGGGAAGGGGTAGGTTTGGATTTGGGAATCGATATGTCCACACTGCTATATTTAAAATGGATAACCAACAAGGACCTACTGTACAGCACAGGGAACTCTGCTCAATATTCTGTAACAACCTAGATGGGAAAAGAGTTTTAAAAAGAATAGATACATGTATATGTGTAACTGAATCACTATATAAAATAGTGATTTTATCACTATATAAATAGTGATTTAATCACTATATAAAATAAAAATTAAAAAAAAATCCACCAATAAAAATAGAGCAATCAGCAATAGCAAAACTAAGACCAATGGGCATCTCCAATAAGACTGTATAACAATGTATCCTCATTAACCTAAGATCGAGCAAATGGAGCATAAGTCTTTATGGGTGCCTAAGACTCATTTTGTTGAAGCTTTGATGGGAGAAGTAGGAAGAAGCAACGATGTGTCTGATAGACCTAAAATCACAGGCATGTGCTCACTGGAAAACATGGCAGGCTAATTTGAAAATAGTTGCTCAACTGGGAAGGGTTTTTACAATCTTCATTTAATAGGCATCCTAAGGAAAAAAAAACAAACACTTATATTGAACCTTAATTGATAAATTGACACTGTGGAGGTGAAATCAACAAAATACCGACTATAGGCAATTCTACAGGAAAAGGGACCTAATTTCTTAGACAGCAACAAAAAATTTCAGGGGGTAAAATATTGTGAGGAGGGAATTTGTAGATTTAAAAAGATTTAGGAGGCATATCAATCCATTATTATGCATGGACTTTATTTCGATCTTGATCCAAACAAACAAGCAAAGCTTAAACATACACTCTCACACACACACAACATTTAAAAAGCAATGAGAAATGTAAACACTAACAAGATATTTAATGATATTTAAGAAATCATTGTTAATAGATTTTTAGGTATATAATGGTCGGTAACTCTCCTAAGAGTCTTTGTCTTTTAGAAGTACACTAAATTACTTATGGATGAAATAAAGTATATGTCTGGAATTCACTTCCAAAGAATATAGACAGGAGAGTGGTTGGAAATATAGAAGTAACAAGTTTGAACATGTGTTCATAATTCTTGAGGTTTAGTGCAGGGTAATGTGGGATTCTTTATTCTACAATTTCTATTTTCTACATGTTTAAAATATTCACAATTTGAAGTTAAGAAATAGTAACAACGGAGTTAAGTTAAATGACACAACAATAAACATGAAGAGATCTATCAACTTTGTATCACACTGTACAAATTGTAAAAATTTGAGAATAAAAAAATTAGCCAATTGAAACAATAAACCACTGAAAATTCAAGAGTCCAAAATGTTACAAAGAGAGAGAGAAAGTTAGAAATTGCCATTTGAGGTGGCAATGAACCCAATCCACTCCTTTCAAAATTGATAACTAAAGGGGAAAGATAAAGCATGGATCATAATTTTGAATTAGTAACTATAACAAAGTAAGCCCTGTTGGTGAGGGATAGCTCTACTTTAGAGAAGTAACCAGATCAGCAACAACAAATCATCGTTCCACAAATGCCTCTAATGAAATATTAATTCAGAAAAGGATTATGGATGGATGACACATGGTTGATGAGAAAACTGGAAATTTATATGGGAATACCAAAGTTATACCACAGTTTTAGCTTCTAGTTGAAAGGAGGAAAATGTTTGTGTACAATGAGGGCTCAGCTTGCCATCACTCTAATAAACAGTGAGTCTTATCAGTATTAATGGTGGGAGAAACAGATATTATAAATTTCTTGATGAGATGGAATATAAAGTACATAATATCACTTCAGATATATTTTAGCAAACTTGGTTAACTTAAATCCTCTAGATTTTAGGTCTAACTTTCAGATTACAGGATCCTCAAGAGACAAACAAATGATACCAGGAGGGAACACCACACAAGGATTGACCTCCTGTAGGACATCAGGCCAGGTCTTGTCAACTAATGAGTGCCATTAAAAGTGATTTGCTAAGGTAAAAGCAGCTGAGAAAACATGAATATCAAACGAAATATGTGCTTCTGAAATAAACTCTCTTAAAAACAAACCAATTGTAAAGGACATTTTGGGGACATTTGAGGAAATCTGTTTGTAGAACTGAGTGTAATATAAGATAAAAATATACTGTCATGGAAAAGTGAAGGTCATTAACTGAAGAAACATGTTATAAGACAGCGTGTAGAATATAATTTTATTTTAGTAAAAAAAATGCATTTATAAGCATAAAAATTGTCTAGGAGGATATAACAAAAAATGAGAAAAGTGATGGTCTCTTGGTAATGGAAGTATAGTGTTTTAAAAAATTTTTAGTGGTCTGTGTTCTCAAAGTTTATGCAAAGCAAAACATATTATTGTAATAAAAATATTTTATTGAACACAAAATATTATCATTCCTGTATAATGCATTAGCCTATTCAGAGACTGCTTTAATTATACAAAGTTGTGACGAGTGCCGGGCTAAGTAGGTGCTGTGGAAATCTGTATGAAGATTATTTAGAGAGGATAGAAAGGAAGCATTTGGACATGTGTGAAATCACAGTTCATAAATAGCAAAAAACAAAACCACAACCAAAACCAAAGTATACATACAGCTGGCTCCAACTATAATTCTCTTTATAGATTCTTAAAGCATTACAGATCCCTGGGACATTTTTGCTGAAGATGTCGTCAAGCACCAGAAGTTTGTTTGCTTGTTTTTATTGTGTCTTTGAAGACTGAGCTGCAAGGAAGGTAAATCCTGACACCCTCTGAATGGTGACAGATCATGAAATATTCAGGATGGAGACTTTTTACCTGTACCTACTCAATCTCATTAACACTTTATGTTGCTTTTTATGTTTCTCTGCATCTGGTCAGCTTTCTGTTAATGGAAAGAAAATATCTGAACTTTCTGATCACCAAAGCAATGAAAAATAAATGCTTTTGTTGTCTTTTCCTCTTTGGGCTGTTTCTGTCCATCTCTTGTATTATTATATTCCCTTATTTATATTTATTTGTTTTTAAAAACATTGTTAATCATGTATCTGGAATAAGCAAATTGATAGTAACGTATGGTATAACTGTTCCTATACATAAAACACCTCAAAAATTTAATTTTATAAAGTAAGCAGCACATCTATTTGCCTCAAGAAACCAAGTAAATGTCAATCCTGAAGGATGTATTTTCCAAACTGACATATGAACCTCCCATAAATAATAAGTATGTTTTAATGGTCTCCTAAGACCTCTATGAAAAGGGAAAAATATGCAGCTTTCTACTGGTACAAAAGTATGTGCCCTAAATTTCTTTTTCTAGAGAAAAATATTCTCAAGAGCATTTTCATAGTTCAGTTATGATACCTGAAAATCAGGTGACAGTATTTTTCCAAGTAAATTTCTTGCTCCCAAGTTTATGAGACATTTGGAATAATGGCAAATGGTTTTATTTTTATTTGGATGAGATTTATTGTAAAGAATCTGATGGTTTTAGGGACAATGAAATATGTATATATATATACACATATATTTATTTATATACATGTATTTATATATATATATGCATTTTTAAAATCACTATAACTTTTAAAATTTTAATTTTAAAATCTTAATTATATATGCCTTACTGTTTTATTTACAGGACATCATATGAGACATAACCAGATGTTTGTGTACAATAATGTTCACAGTATTTTGATTATAAATTTTAAACCAGGATCTTCATTCAGCATTTTTTATCAAATTACAAAAATAAAGAAACATCCACCGATCAGAGATACATATAGACATTGGGGAAATTGAGGTAGATGTGTATCAGTGTTTCTCAAATTGTGAAAATTTTTGCCTCCTGGAGGACCTTTGGTAATGTCTGGAGACATTGTTGGTTGTCACAGTTGAGAAATGGAGGTCCTGCTACTGGTATCTAGTGGATAGAGCCACTAGATTGTAGGATGCTGTTAGACATCCTACAATGCACAGGACAACAAAGAATTATCCCACCCAAAATGCTAGTAGCACCAAGATTGAAAAAACTTGATTTATATCTTTACTGACAGAGAAAATATGCCTAAAAGTACATTTATTTTCACCTTATGTATTTAGTTAAATAAAAGCAAAAAGCAAACCAGTATGTTTTATAAGATTCCATATAAGAAGTTACAAACCTATAATCTTTGTGAAGATAAAATGGAAACATTCTAGGCACTATGCAGCACTGTGTATGATTTTATTAGATCCTCATAACAATGCTAAGAGGTGTGTGTTGGCTCACGAACCGGCCCCTGTACATGGATGGCAAGGAGAGAACAAAGAGGCAGACCATTCCAGATTGGCAGGTGGTAGGTTTAATGAGCAAGGGAATTTACATATGAGTCTTGTCTTGGGTGCAGCAAGATGAGTAGATGTCCCCACCCACTCGCCCACCAGAATCTTGAAAGTTTATATAAAGGCCTTGATGGGTTTCAGTCCAAATGGCCCCAACATCACATTGCTCTCTCAAGGCTGTGTCCTTGAAATGGCTTCTAGTATAAGAATAGTAGGTGGATTGTACATTCCAAGGACAGGGGAGGAGATGGGGAGCCTCCGGTTGCCTGGGCCCCACTGGTGGGTAAACCATCCATGACATCCTCCTGATGACCTCCTCGCAACAGTATGTTTATCAAGTAATGGGCACATAGGGAAACTGATTAAAAACTAGCCTAAGGACACTAAGTGATAAACTGGACTTAGATCTAGACAGGGTAAAGAATTTACAGCAAAGGGTTAAAAAGGGTTATCTCTATAGGAAGGATTAGAGGAAGCATTCAATTTTTAGAAATCTGTCAATTTTTTTTAAAGTGAACTTGTTAATTTTTTATGTTTATCAAGTAAAAATATTTTTTTAAAAAATAAGACAATGCTATCTAATGTAAAAATCTTTTTCCTGACTCCTCACTGTTTCCACCTCTGTGCCCCCGCCCAGAAGCAATCATTTTTAAATTATTTAGCTATTTATGTTATATTTACTTCCATATTCTCAAATAATAAGATCATAGCTTTATCTATGGACTTTCTACTATAGAGTATTTGGACTGAGCTTCATGTGGCCTCCCACAAATAATAAATGCTCGTCTCTTGTCCTTCCACTGTAGCTATATTACAGTTTTCATTAAATCGATATTACTGTCTTTATCACACAACTATATTAATATCATAGCTTGAAATTTACTTCTATTAACTTTGTGTTTTTTTTCTCAACTCAATACTTAAGTAATTATACTGTTGGCTTCCTTTCCTTTTTAGTGGTCACTAATTTATCTCCAGACTCTCAACTAGAATGTTCATCCTAATATCACTAAGTACATCAGGTCAATTATCTGCACTAATTTTCTTTTTTTCCTTGAAATCTTCTCTCCTTAGGAGATTTCTCTCCTAAGAACTCTCCTTAGGTTCTCTCTTCTCTTCTCCTCCAGTGGGTGCTGACTGTTTTCTGCCCAAAGCAGAGCATTTATCCCAGAACATCTTTCCCCCTCAACTTGGGGATTTCCCTCTCCTCTCTCCTTGGTTGACCCCCAGTCCTATTCCACTGACCTCATGACTTCCTCTTCTTCAGTTAACTCCCCAATTCCATTGATCAGCATCTTCTTTTTTGGGTGGTGGGAGTCTTTATTCTTAGTAAAGTCTTTTTCACATATCTGACAAATTTTATCAGTTCTAATGTGAGGGTGACTAAAACTCTCTATGCATGGGCAGGGCTCCTCAACTATTGGGCCACAGAATGAGATGTTCTCAAAAGATGTGGTTATTTTGTTAGAAGAAACTCCAAATATCCAGAAGCATAGATGGCTTATCTATCCTCCAATTTTTAGTGTCATCTCAAAACCTACATTTCAAGAGCGAAGAAGGAAAATTAGAGTACACAGTTGGGTGTAGGTTTTTACACAAATTCCCTGCTTTAAATATGGTGCCTCATTCTTCCCCTTGGTCATCCTTGATACCCCAAAGTCCAACAAGTTCTCTTGAACCTCTCTGTCTCAGCTTTCTTTCTGGAGTCCAGGGGAGAGACACTGTGCTATATAAACCAAATGCATTGTCTCTACAAAGCAAACCTGTAGGCCTTTTCTAGGGTTAAGAAAAGGATAGTTGCTGTAAACTATGGGGATACATGTACTCGTTAAAAGTTTTTCAGGAAAGCCTTTTTATTGTTACTCCCAAAGGCAGTATTTCCAAGTTGTTGGACTTTCTGGTGGTCTATGATACAAATTAGCCTCTCTGCTCTCCCTTCCTTCTTTTAGCCTTTAACATTAACTCTGCTTGGCAAGTCACAATGGTTTTAGGTTGAGGTTAACAATCAAATTCTGGAGACACAGTAAACCTAGTACTAAGTTTACTTAGTTTGAAAAAGAATATAAGACAGAGAGAAGAACAAACATAGCAACAGCTAGTAGATCTCTCAGGATTCTTGGAGGAGATTTCAAACATCCCTGTCATTCCCCATGGAATCCAAGTCATCATGTGAGATGAGGCTGAGGAAAGCCATTCTCAGTGATGCCTTTATTTAGACCTCATTAGTCATGCAGCTCTCTCTGGGGTCCTTGACTAGCTCTCATTCCCTGGTGAAACTGCACCTCATCAATTGCACATTACTCCTCAATTACAGCTTATTTATCAATTTCAGGTTACTCATCAATAACAGGTCACTTAATAAATAATCTCGACAACAAGGTACAAGGGCTTAGTCTGGTACAGAGCAAACTCAGCAGCCTCATCATTTATCTTGAGGACAGAAGACTCCTATACTTTCCTTACTTGGTCTTTCAAAGAGGATTTATCTAAGGGTCAAACCCTCAGGCATCCCTAAAGCTAGAGGAAAGTCTACAGATCAGCTGTTAATCCTGCCAAAGGAACTTAACTCTGTGGAACATCTCAAACACAAGTTTGCTGCTACTTATCCATCCAATTTTCATCTTCTAAAACTTTTTTTGACATTTTTTTATCTGCCATCCATCCTCTCCTAAATTCTTATGTCCTTGCTGATTTGCCCAGCTGATTCTTCTACTGTCTTTTCAATGGGAATTAATGGAGGGAGCAGAGAAACATGTGTGTGTTTAACCTGTGATATTTAAATACAAAACTCAATGCTTCGGATACATACATATTTAAAATGCATATTTGAACTGAAAGAATATTTTGCATGCATATAAGTCAATTTTATAAGGAATTTTTTAAAAATTCATATTGTTTTCACCAGTTACCCAATAGCGATTTTTAAATGGTTTAATGGGAAATATATTGGTTGACGTGGAAATCATTTCTCTAAATAAGAATCACATTGGATATAAGTTCTGCATGTGCATTAAATGTAGAAAATATGAATATGCTACAATAGTCTCCTGACCCCTTAATAAAGATGCAATCATAAACTGAAAACAATTAGTAGCAGTTAATATTGAAACATTTTTGAGTAAATTATATACAATATGATACAAGTTGTACTGTATTTGTAAACACTACTAGAGGCATATCACTTAGAATTTCTAATGTTTGCCTATAGAATACTTTCTGGTTGTTAATATCCAAACTTTACACACTTTATACAGGAAAGAAGTATATTTGTGCCCCATATTCTCAATAAAACATTTTAAGAGAATGAAGAGCTTGGAAAATGTTTGAGTAACATTCCAAATATGAGGAGAAAGGACAATAGAATCATCTGTAAGGATCTTGAATTCAATGCCATTAAAGGGAGATTGTGTTTGGATGTCTCAAATTTAGCCTTTGCTAAATGCTCAGTATTAAAATGAATCTCCAATTATGAAGACAAAAGTAAACATAAACATGGAAGTAAAGCATGTTTTTTTTTTTAATGAGATTACACACATACAGGCACAAATGTTTTCTGTGTTTCAGTGTTATTTTAGAAATTGTTGGGAGCTTGGGGGTTAATTTCTAATGCTTCAAATGATGGCAAGTAGGCTCTTGGTTAGTATTTTCATCTAGAACAGATTGTGTATAACGCTTTTGTTATATTTCAGTGAATACTAGTAGGTAAAACAAATTGAAGAATAAAGAATTAATTCCAAAGGATACATTCATGCAAAAAAAAAGAATAATGGTACAAAATGAGAAGTTTCCAATATATTTGAGGGAGTTCCTTTCCATTTAGCAAATACTTAGTTCAGTGAAATCTTGTACAAAACATGGAGCAAAATAATACATTCTCTACATCTTATATGAAGACTTATCCATCTTTTAAATCATGCTAATTCATTATTGTTCAACACATTTTATCCTAAATTTTGTTACTTGATCTATATGTTTATTGCAAAAATGCATTAAAAATACTCTTATAATTATGGAATTTAAAATTTTTCCTTGAAATACTATTATTGTATAGAGTTCAGGACTATATATGTCATATCAGTATAAGATTTTCATGTCATTTTGATAAATTGTTCTCTTAATTGTTTTATAGGGATTATCTTGATTTTAATTGTTGCTTTTTGCCTTAATTTACGTTCTTTCCAATATTTATATACCATCCTAATTTCTTGATTTTGTAATTAGTATTTAGCTAATATATCTTTATTCCATCATTTTCCTCTTCTTATTTATATACATTTCTGTGCAGTTCTCTTTCAGATGAGTATATGGTAAGCCACATAATGTTGCAAAATTAGTTTACATTATATTATTTTTATCTAACTCAATAATCCATGTACATTTAATGTGTTTACTAGTACAGAAGTAAATTTTCTACTCATTTATTTTGTATTCTCTTTTTACCATCTGTTTTCTTTGCTTTTTAATGTTTTCTCTGCCTTCTGTTTTTGAGACTTTTTTTCTCCTTCTCCTGATTTCTAGGCTATTAGTTACATTTCTTTGGTTTCTGTGATTACATTTATTTTAAGATGCATTTGTAATAAGTTTGTTCAAATAAATCCATTGTTATATCTATTCTTTGACAATGATGAAGATCTTCAGTTTATAAAAAGGCTTCATTTCCTGCTTTGTACTTTACTATTGTTCTGTAGACTTTTTGCCTTATCCCTTTTAAAAAATATACAAAAACATTATGGCTTTTAAAAATCAATCATGTGTGGGCTTCCCTGGTGGCGCAGTGGTTGAGAGTCCACCTGCCAATGCAGGGGACACGGGTTTGTGCCCCGGGCCGGGAAGATCCCACATGCCGTTGAGTGGCTGGGACCGTGAGCCGTGGCCACTGAACCTGCGCGTCCGGAGCCTGTGCTCCACAACGGGAGAGGCCACAACAGTGAGAAGGCTTCTATTGCTGCTAGTGAAAATGTATCATTGACCTTATTGTATGTTTTTCATTTAATTTTTATTTTATTTTGGAGTATAGTTGGTTTACAAGTTTGGGTTAGTTTCAGGTGTGCAGCAAAGTGATTCAGCTATACATATGCATATATCCATTCTTTTTCAGATTCTTTTCCCATATAGGTTATTACAGAGTACTGAGCAGAGTTCCCTGTGCTATACAGTAGGTCCTTGTTGATTTTCTATTTTATGTATAGTAGTGTGTATATGTTGACCTTACTGCTACTGGAAAGAATCTTGTTTCTTTCTCTGAAAGAATTAACTTTGTCTTTATTCATCGACTTCAGTAGTTTTACTAAGATGAGTATTTTTAACATATATGCTGCTTATTTTTCAGATTTCAATTTTTTTCATTCTAGAAATTTCTCAATAGTTAGCTGCTCAGATATTTTTTTCTCCTCCATTCCCGCCATATTCTTCTTTACAAAATCGTGTAAAATAAATATTGGAATCTCTTAATATATCCTTGTCTTTTAATTAATATTTAGCTATGTTATACATTTTAGCTGGGTTAGTTTCAGATATACTCATTTTGCCAGTGCTAAAGCCTTTGCATATACTCCTTTAAAATATATTATTTATTCACTAAATATCAACTTTTGAATTAGGTCTGTTAACATAATTTTACTTAAGTTAAAATAAGTATTATTTTCATAGTAAATATATGTATTTTGAATCATGATTTTATATTTCTACTTTCTTTCATGATCAAATTAATATGCATCTCACACACATATCTCTATCTATCTATCTAGAATATTATATGAACCCGTAGTGATAGCTTAGTTGTTTTACTGCCTGGATTAAAATCCTGTCTCTATGGCTTATTAATTCAGGCATCTTAGGCAAGTTATTTATCTTGTCATTTCCTTAAGAATATTCATTTTTAAAATAAGATCATAATAGCAGGATTGCTATGAGATAATAGCTTCAAAGCATTTAGAACATCGCCTGAAGGAAAATAAGCACTAAATAAAATATAAATATCACGGTTGTCTTGTTCTTATTTTTCTGTAGGCTATGATGATAAAAATGGGGGTTTTTGTTGTTTTTTTAATATCTTTATTGGAGTATAATTGCTTTACAATGGTGTGTACGTTTCTGCTTCTTAACAAAGTGAATCAGTTATACATATACTTATGTTCCCATATCTCTTCCCTCTTGCATCTCCCTCCCTCCCACTCTCCGTATCCCACCGCTCTAGGTGGTCACAAACCACCTAGCTGATCTCCCTGTGCTATACAGCTGCTTCCCACTAGCTATCTACCTTACGTTTGGTAGCGTATATATGTCCATGCCACTCTCTCACTTTGTCACAGCTTACCCTTCTCCCTCCCAATATCCTCAAGTCCATACTCTAGTAGGTCTGTGTCTTTATACCCCTAGGTACTTCATGAGCATTTTTTTTCTTAGATTCCATATATATGTGTTAGCATACGGTATTTGTTTTTCTCTTTCTGACTTACTTCACTCTGTATGACAGACTCTAGGTCCATCCACCTCACTACAGATAACTCAATGGCCATCATCAAAAAACCTAGAAACAATAAATGCTGGAGAGGGTGTGGAGAAAAGGGAACCCTCTTGCACTGTTGGTGGGAATTTAAATTGATACAGCCACTATGGAGAACAGTATGGAGGTTCCTTAAAAAACTACAAATAGAACTACCATATGACCCAGCAATCCCACTACTGGACATATATCCTGAGAAAACCATAATTCAAAAAGAGTCATGTGGGTTTCCCTGGTGGCGCAGTGGTTGAGAGTCCCCCTGCCGATGCAGGGGACACGGGTACGTGCCCTGGTCTGGGAAGATCCCACATGCCGCGGAGCAGCTGGGCTCATGAGCCATGGCCGCTGGGCCTGCGTGTCCGGAGCCTGTGCTCCACAATGGGAGAGGCCACAACAGTGAGGCCCGCATACTGCAAAAAAAAAAAAAAAAAGAGTCATGTACCAAAGTGTTCATTGCAGGTCTATTTACAATAGCCAGGACATGGAAACAATCTACATTTCCACCAACAGAGGAATGGATAAAGAAGATGTGGCACATATATACAATGGAATATTACTCAGCCATAAAAAGATAAAAATGTTTTTGATTGTTTGTTTCTGAAGTTCTGGTCAAATAAATTTATACAAGATTTTCATAAATAAACCAAAAATGCTTAAATATTAACTTTAAAATACTGCAATTTAGCAACGTTATATTGCAGCATATTCAAGATAACTTCTTTTTTTTTAATTTTTATTGAAGTATAGTTGGTTTACAATGTTGTGTTTAATTTCTGCTGTACAGCAAATTGACTCAATTATACATATATATATATTTTTTTCATATTCTTTTCCATTTTGGTTTATCACATTATATTGAATATAGTTGCCTGTGCTAGACAGTAGGGCCTTGTTTATCCATCCTATATATAATAGTTTGCATCTGGTAATCCCATACTCCTAGTCTTTCCCTCCTCCATCCCTCCTCCCCCTTGGCAAACACAAGTCTGTTCTCTATAGCTTCTTAATCAACCATTTAGACTCGTTCTCATTCTCTGTAAGTTTGCACACTGTGCCTATTAAGCCATAGAATTGATTTTCTGGACCCTGATTTTAGAAACTACAGAACTAGGCTCTTGGCTTATGGGCTATCTAATTCCAGTGAATTGGCCCTTCCCTTGCCCTAATGAGACTGCATGAGCATCCCAAGGTGTACAATGTCAGAATGGGCAAAAGGCCTGGTCCTTAGTCCATACCTGTGGTAGACCCACATTTGCTGTTTCTGCAACTGTTGGATATCACCCCCTCTCTAATCTCCATGTGCTGCAGAGCTCTCAGTACATCAATGCAGAAAATCTCGAAAGACCCAGTTCTCCTACAGCATTGGCCATCAGGAATATTCTCATCTACTACGAAGGTTGTAGTACTCTCAGTGAGTGTCCAGGCATCAATGCCTTCTGAGATCCAGCCATGTGCCAAGAATTTGAGTGGGAACTGCATGCACTTCCCATAATTTATCACCTCTTTGTCTTCCCAGGCTAGGAAATCCTACTCCCTGGGTCAATTAGAGTCAATTCCTTAATGGGCTAATCCAGTGGTTTTCAAAGCTGTCTACACTTTTAAAAATCAGTTTTTAAATGTACTGATGTTCAGGTTCCACTCCAGACCAATTAAATAGGTTTAGTGATAATTTTTGAAAGTGAGTTCAGCAAGCTCCCTCATGATTCTAATGTGCAGCCAGGACTGAGAACGAAATGTGCTAACTAAAAGTATCCTTCAGTGGGTCTCAAGTGTTGGCAGGAATCAGAATTACCTGTAGAGCTTGTTAATATGCACATAATTCAGCACCACCCCCACAGCACAAGCCAAACAAAGCAAAATAAAACAGAAAAACACATTAAAATCATCTGCCAACAACAGTGATACATTGAATATGTAAGCATGATCGTGTCACCTCACCCCACTCAAATAATTCAAAAGATGCTTGTTATTCTAAAGACCGACCCCATTCAAATAATTCAGTGGATTCTTGTTCTAAATACCAATGTTTTTTTAACAATGCTTGTGAGTCTTGTGTTTTCTCCCAGTTTGAACCACCCTGCCTTTACCTCTTATTTTCAAACACTAGAACTCACGGTTCCTTAAAAAAGATTACCCCCTGATTAGAGTCTGAGTCCGCAGATTGATCACCTAATCATGTTACAGGCCCTCCTGAACCCCTTATTTTTTAAAATTTCTCTCCCAACGGTTTATATGTTTAACTGTGCAATTGTATTTATCCTTCTCTATCTCTGTATTAGAGTCTCTATGGGAGTTCCCAGCACTGCCACCGTGCCTGGCGAATAATACACATTCTTACTATAACCAAGACAGAATGAGTAAGGAAAAGTCAAAGCAGTTCACTTTTCTTACCTTTTGAATCAGTTAGAATGCATTCAGCTAACAATTCTGATAGTTCTAGGCCCCAGCATCTGCATGACAATTCCTAGATGTATAGACTTGGTAAATTTTAAAATTTCTATAAGGCTTAGTGTACTTAAGTACAAAATAAGAATAATGATTACCTTGGAGAATTGTTTTGGGAATTATATTTGGGAGCTATTGTCCAAGAGAGTCATTAGTTTTGCTTTTTGCGATTCAAAGGGATAAAGATCGGATGAATGTTTGAATCTTATGGGATGATAAAATTTAGTTACAAATTTTAAAGAATTTTATTGTAATTAGAATTGGCCAAAAAGAGAATGCAGTGTTTCAAGAGAAAATGTGACCTCATCAGTGGTGTTTGAATGTAAACTCATTGACCACTTATAGAAGAGACAGCATATCAGCTAAGAGAGAGCTATGTTACTGCCTAGAGATAATTCTGAGATTCTATATTTTTGTAACCACGTGAATCAAAATCATTAAACAAAAATAACCATCATCATCTGTTTTTAGTCACAGCACCCAGTCAATTGACGTTCTTTTGTTATTTCAACTGATTATTTTGTGCCCTTTAAAACCCTGCAGCTTTGCTTCAATACTCTAATACCTGCCTGCTCACTCCTATTGAAAAGGATGAAATGAAACAGGTCTGACAATTTACATTCTACATTTAAATATTGGTGTCATGGAATTATTGGCTTTAACTTCAACCCTATTGTTTCATGATCAAACATTACCCTTCAAGTATTGTTTCTTAGCTGCCCAGAGGAGATTCTTTTTTTCAAAGAAGAGGACCTTCCCGTCAGCTATTATTATGTGGAACAAAGAAACTGACTAAAATTATTGAGTCAGTCTTTGTAATCTGAATGAATGCTAAGAATTATAGAGCCAAAGAAAAGGATGTTTCAAAATAAGAATCATGGTCTTAAGGGCTATTTCTCTATGACTTAATTTGGAGACATATTCATTTGTGTAACAGTCTTTGAGGTTCTTCATATTCCAGGCAGAACCTGCTTCGTGGCAGAGACCAAAAAGGCACTAATCCACTAATCCCATTCATGAGGGCTCCACCCGCATAATCTCATCTAATCCTAATTACCTTTCAAAGGCTCTACTTCCTAACACCATCATATGGTGGGGTAGTGTGAGAGAGAGTGGGGGCTGGTTTGGTTTCAATATATGAATTTTGAGGGGACACAAATATTCACTCCATAACAGTAGGGTATAAATGCATGAGGACATCATGGATAAGGAATTAAGTCTACCTGACCATGGATTCTTTGTATCCCATTGCTATTACACTCAAATTATGAGAGAAAAGTGTTCCAGTAACGATGATTATTAATTTATATGACAAAAATGATATAAAGGTACAAAGGAAAAGTAGCCTAGCATGATTTGATCAGGGCTCTGGCCTCTCTTTCTTAGCCCTTGTCTTAGACACAAGGATGGTGTCTCCCTGCTTACATTCCCCTGGGAGGGCTTCCTTATCCTGTAGATGTGTAGGAAACCTGAAGCTTACCCCTCAGGGTGAAGCTCCAGGCTAAGCAAATAATCCTTTTTCACAGGAAGATTGGGGATGTGTTTCAGTCTGCTGTCTGGCTTGCCAGGCGGAGGGGGAATGTTGCAGCTGCCCACACTCACAGACTTTAGCTAGGGAACAGGAGAATCCTGCAGCCTTTTGTGCCTGTCCCAGCAAGGACGCAGGAAGCTCTACAACCACCAGAGCTCTCTGGCTTTAGCAGTGCAGCAGGCCAGTGCCATGATCCCTTGGCGCCATCAGAGCTCACCTGCCTGTGCTAATAGGTTAGTGGGGAATGTAGCTAGGGTGTCTGCCAGTGCCTGCATCTTGGGGGAGCATCTCCAGTAACCCCTGCCCCTCCAGCAGATGATTTTAGATTTGCAAATGTCTCTCCTTTACATATAATCTTGAAACTTTTCAAAGTACTGTTATTTTGCTGGGTCTCAGAGCAAGTAAAACCACATGCCAGTCATTTGGAGGGGAGTCTTAATTTCCTACAATACTTTGGGACTCTTGAACATCAGCCTCATTGGTTTTCTAAGCCAGAAGGTTTAGGGCTCATCTCTTTGGTGTAGATCCCAGGGATCAGGATGCCTGATGTGGGACACCAATCCCTTTGCTCCTCTGGGAGAAGTGCCCATCTGATAAGATCCCTCCCTATCATGTGTCCACTATTCTGGGGCATGGGCTTTTGGTGAGAATGTTTCTCAGCTCCTCCTACCCCTGTCAATGTTGTCCTTTTCATCCTTCATTGTGGAAAAGGTGTTTGGCTAGTTCTCAGGTTCCTTTGAGAGGGAATTGATCCAAATGTAGTTGTGCATTTGTTGTGTCAGGCTCTCTTTATGCCACCATCTTGAACTACTTCCTGAATTCTCAGGTTTTAGCATTCTGAGGTGTTGTTTTTTTAATGTTAGTTTATATTTTATTGTTCTTGTCTCTCATTTGTACTGTTTTGCATAGATTATTTTTATCATGTCTTGAAAATTATACTTGCTTTTAAAATTCTGCTTTTGGTTATTTAAATTTATTTCTTTCTATGATTAATTTTGAAAATAGAAAGGTATTAATGTTAAGGTCTCTCCTTAAATAATGTAAGGAAATGATAACAATTAATTTTAATCAGTAATATATGCTGGTTTACATTGCAGTTTTATGCCCAGCTTTTTACTTTGTATTATTACTAATCTTAAAAATCAATAATTACTAAAGATATTTACAATTTTGTTTTTTTGTAACTGTGGCAGAAACTGGACTCTTTTTTAACAAACCTTGTTTTGCTTACTTCTTATGCACAGAAGTAGGTTTCATTTCCAAGTTATGTGTAATAATGAGAGTTATGACAAATAGAATGGATATGGATATGATAGAAGCATTTCAGGTATGGTCAAAAAAAGATTCATGTGATTCACCAGTCTTGATCTTTTCCTATCATCCAACAGATTACCCAACAGAAAGTTCTGTGCTCCTACTACATGAAGTCACAAGACAGAAGGTCACTCACCAATCACCTGCATTCATCTGTTTGTGAGCCAGAAACAAACTTATATGTATTAAGCCACTAAGATTTGGGGGTCCCACCCTTACCCTGCCCTGACTTATGACACCATTCTTATTATTAGGTATATGATTCAGAGGTTTCAGTTGTTACCAACCATCCTAACCACCGCCATCCAACCATCCGAAGGAGCTCTGGTTCCTTTGATATGGAGTTTTTAATTATGTTTTAACCTTATATTGACTTGAAAACTTCTTTGAAGAACATTATTTATTATTAGTAACTGAGAGGTATGTTTCTTTATATTTATATATATAATATTTTTTATATGAGTGAAATTTGATTGAATATCTACCTCTTGGTGATATTTTTCATACATCTAAACTATCAAATTCTCTTCAGTGTAGATGCTTTTGCTTTTTTGAAAAATAATCATCTGGTTTTACCTAGAATAAAATGTACTTAGAAATCCAGGAAGAGGTAAGCAGAGAAGTTGTAGGTTAGTGTGGGGAGACAACTAGCACAGTGATTAAACATACTTCTTTGAATTAACGCATACCCCAGCTTCTCACTCCCATCCACCCTTTGGCCTGCCCAAACCTCCAGATATTCTGTAAGGAATATTGGTTCTTATCAGACTACTGCTTCATTTCCATTTCATTTTAGAAAGATTTTATTATCTTTTGTTCTGCTATAAATTTATTGAAATATCATGTGCAACTCATGGCTCATCTTTTTTTAGATCTTTTTGGTAAAAAAATTAAATTCAATCATTTAATATAATTTTAGTGGAATTTTACCAGGGAGAAGAGAAAAATAATTGTTGTGTCTGAACTGGAAGCTTTCTTGTTATTCTTAGCTTGCAAAAGTAGTTTAATCCTTTTTCCACCTGCTCACTACCATTGCAAATATTTAAATATATATATTTTTAGAAGTAGATTGCCACTGACATTTTCCTCTCTCTATCTCTTTTAAAAAATTGTCTAATTGAATTGGCCCTTTTAATAAAGGAATTTAAAAGTCTAAACTAGGGTTTCCCTGGTGGCGCAGTGGTTGAGAGTCTGCCTGCTAATGCAGGGGACACGGGTACGTGCCCCAGTCCGTTAAGATCCCACATGCCGTGGAGCTGCTGGGCCCGTGAGCCATGGCCGCTGAGCCTGAACGTCCGGAGCCTGTGCTCCGCAACGGGAGAGACCACAACAGTGAGTGGCCCGTGTACAGCAAAAAA
>NW_020185327.1:4138180-4242350 GCF_003031525.2 Neophocaena asiaeorientalis asiaeorientalis
AAAAAAAAAAAAAAAAATCTGAGCCAATTATTTAAAGTAATTTTATATGTCTTTGATTTTTGGCTATTTAAAACATTTATAATTATTTCTTTTAATACCCTTTTGGTTGTTACTCTCTTATTTAACACAAGAATGTTATTCAAGAATTGCATTATTTGGTTTATTTTTGAGCACTTGCATTTATAAGGTTTTGCTTGTTTGTTTACCTTTCTGTTATAACTGAAGTTTGACTGAGTTTTAACTCTTAAAATATATCACATTTTTTCCTTCAAATCTCTGCAGCTTGTAGTCCTTTGTAATTCCTTTGTAATTTACCATGGACAAAGTTAAGATTTAACTTCATTTCTCTTCTTCAACAGGCTAGTGAGTAATCCTTTATGTATAAGCATCTTACACTTCTAGCTTAAAATGACTGGATGGGCATCACTTTTATTAGTTTTGTTAAGATTCAGTGAGCATTTATTATTTTGAAACTTCTTATAAGGAACACTTAGTATCTACTGCGCTGAACCCTAACATTTGGCCTCCATGTAAATTATATTCTTCCTTGATATTTTGAAATCTTTGTCATTTCATGAATTGCATAAAATTTTCAAATTTATCCTTTACTTAATCATTTGGATAATCTATAGAATTTAGCTTTTCCAATGTCTAAAAGATTCATTTTTGTGGCTTCTGTGTCTCTAAATTTTGTTCTTTCCTATGATTTTACCTTTCTCATGTCTACTGGAAATACTTTTATGTAAGCTATGTCCTCTTGGCTCTCTCTGAGGGCAAAAATCAGAGATATTTTCTAATGTTTTCTTCTCAATCCTCATGCAAATACCCTTTTAAGGATATAATTAGAATAATTCATGGATTCTGTGGTCTTTCCCTGTGTTAAGAAATTTTCCATAGTCTAATCATTCTCACTGAAGGAAATATCTGTTTAGAGTTGATTTATCATGCTTTGGAAGTGGACTTGGATTTAATAAAATATTAGTTTTCATTCTTTCCAAGGTACTTCACAGTGGGTCAGAGATCTAGGTTCTGAATATTTGCGGATTTTGCTCTAGAGAGGGATAAGGAAAATTGGAAGGTGCCCGGAGTTTATGATTGTTTTTGTATTAATCCAATGCTATTATGATGGCTATTAGCACAGATGCTTCCAGATTTTGCTATTTGGTAGGTTTTTTGTTTGCTTTTGTTTGTTTGTTTTTGCGGTACGTGGGCCTCTCACTGTTGTGGCCTCTCCCGTTGCAGAGCACAGGCTCTGGACGCACAGGTTCAGCGGCCATGGCTCACGGGCCCAGCCGCTTCATGGCATGTGGCATCCTCCTGGACCGGGGCACGAACCCGTGTCCCCTGCATCGGCAGGAGGACTGTCAACCACTGCACCACCAGGGAAGCCCTGGTAGGTTTTTATGTGTAGATTTTTATGACAATTCAAGTTTTTAAGTATGTGTATATTTTAGGTGTATATATTAATACACATAATGATATTTATTTATATATGTGCATTTAAACTTTTAAATATCTATATATATATTAAGATATACATTAATATATATTAACTTATTAAATGTGCTAGGGTAAATGGAGTGAAACATCCAAATATCCATAAACATGTGGTCATCTCACCTGAAAATTACATTTTAAAAAATTTATAATAAATGATATCAGTTTGTTACAGAGAGCTCACAAATAATTATTAGCACAGCCCTGAGCACAGTGATGGAAGACATTTGCCTAGCAATAATAATCCTGGGAAAAGAGCTCTGAATATTTTTTGAAGATACATGCTGAATAAATGGGAAATTGCGCTCATTTGTGATGTGGGGCTCCATGTATTTTTTATGTTAATAAATGTATTCAAATTCAAAATGTGTTGGAATGGTTGGATCAATGTTAATTTCTATGAGGGTTAATATGTGAACTACCAGTTTCAGAATAATGGTAAATAAGGGCTATTCATGTTTGGAAATTTAAAAATAAACACATTTAAAATTTTTAAAAACATACAGTAAGTATGCTGAATTGATGAAAACAGTTTGTTAAGCTCTCTGATGGCAGGGTTTTCTATCTTGTCTGTATAATTCAGGGCCTAATAAGAAAGCTTATATGTATATATTAATTGTTGAGTTATTACATTTACTAAGATCAGTATGAAAATAATAGCATAAAAATCATGTGCTTTGGTGTCAGGTTGATTTGGTTTAGAATTAGTTTAGATTTGGTTTAGAAAATACCATGCAGAACATACTGGAAGAAATAATGAAAAGAAAAGAAGAAAAACATTGGCTGTATCTCCTAGTGATTTGTCCTGACTTTGAAAGTTTCATGTTAGCCTAGGCTGTCACTTTGGAATACAGGGCTCATTTTAATATCAATCACTCTGTCAGTGTTCCAGAATGAATTTACACTCTGAAAATAGGTATCTTGTTTCTATTCTATTGAAATTAGAAATTATATTTTCAAAATCTGTGAACATAGGTTTCTGTCCTGATATATGCATTACACAACATCTAACTTGTATGTCAAATTATGTAACAACATACTGGAAAATATTTGCTAGCAATCATTCTGCAGTGTTCAGGGTAATGTGATTTTTAAGCTTCAGACAGTTTGTATTATTCTTAGATCACACCCATTTAAAAAAAATGTTGGAAAAATGGTAACTATGTGGTAATACCGGAATAGTAAAAAAAAAAAAAAAAAAGAGAGAATAAAATCTGAAATCTGGTTCCTTGGTAGGAGAGATACATTTTTAAAAAGAACTTCTTTGTTTCCCAGTATATTTTAAGTGGGGGAACATAAATAAAATGTCAATTTTTAGTGCCAATTAATCCTCAGTGAATGGCACAATAGTCATATCTACACACACACACACACACACACACACACACACACACACATCGTTTGTGAAATAAAGGTAGCTAGAATCTAATATGCAAACATAAAAATTGCAGTTCAGTCTTTCCTATCTCTTTACTGATGAAGTTAGTTTAGACAGAGTTGAAGTTAGGAAAGAAATGGAGAGGGAGCTCTTGAGAAAGAGATGAGAACAAAGACAGATTTAAGTTGGGGCATCTTACATGGCTCTAAAATATTCCTTAAGGGTCTAGATAGAATATTGTCCAGAGTTGCTAATAATAAAGATTCTTCCATGGCGTGTGTGTTGAGGGAAATGGTTTGGGTCTCTTCTAGCATTATATTAGACCCAGAGATATGTAAACTTAGATTAATCTATGGTAACCCTTCGTTGCTAGAACAAGTAAGAGACTTAGCTTACGGGTCTCAACTCTCAGCCTCCTAACCACTACATTGTCATTTGGGTTACTTGGTAACCTAAGAGAACTGCTGAATGGTATACAATCCCCTCATCCCATGATGCTTTGGCTGCTGTTCCCAAAACACATGCACACAGGCTCTTTGCATTTTCTGAGTTTCACCACCAATGGGGAAATAGAAATGGAATACAGAAAAATGAAGAATTTTAATTCTTTAAAATCTTAGATAGTTCTTACCATGATGATCTTGGATATGGAGTTCCTATTTGTTAGTGGATTTGACTAATCTTACTTAAAATAAATAATTAAATAATTTTCTTGATAATGTGGATTAAAATTCCTGAATATTTGATTTTTTTTTCCCTTAACATTTTGGGCTTCATACAGTCAACCTTAAAGCAAATAAAAAGCAATGAATAAATCTGTCCTTAACCTAGGATTAGGTTATATTTGTTTCTTGAGGACTTGTTGCAAAATTTTAGTACAAGTAGGACTCAGTTTTTTGGAATGCATTTTAGATTTAAAATCTAATACTTTAAAAAAGAAACTATGGGATTCTTTTAAGAAAAAGAGATCGCCAGAATTCTTCCTGCCAAAACACAATTGGAAATTTTCCTTTATATCTCTTTATATTATTTTATTTTATTTTATTTTTCTAATTTCTGTATTCTCCCTTGGTTTCCCCATATAGACTATGTCGACTTTCCAAAGGAATGCAAATATTTGTTTCTTCCTCCAGATCTTACTAAGACTTATTCAGCAGCAGGACAGGAATGAACATGGAGACTGTGGTTTAAAACAAAATTTCAGAGTTTGGACAGATCTGGATGGAATGTTGAGTACAAAAGATCCAGCAGGAATGAGGTTAGGTGTGGGAAATCTCCTCAGACAGAGTCAGGCAGGTTATAAAGATGTGGGAGAGCAGTTTCTGGAGTTGTGAAAAAGAACAAGCATAGCACTGCGTCCAGGAAGTCATGAGGATTCATTCTAATTCCTGGGCAGAGCCAGGAGGCTCTAAGTGCTCCTGCATATCCCTCAGGGATGGCTACAGAGATGCTCGGGATTATTTTTGCAGCTAGATGGCGAGACCGTGCCTAAAGTTTCAACTGACTTTTCTGACGATTAGGGGCACATAGACCTCCCTGCAGGTTCTTAGAAAATAAGAACAAGGTTGGATTGTAAAATAACATTTAGCTCAGTAAAAACTACACAATAATAACACTACCCTCAAACACACTTATCTCTGTCCCCCACTAACCTCTTTTTTTTTTTTCGGTACGTGGGCCTCTCACAGTTGTGGACTCTCCCACTGCGGAGCACAGGCTCTGGACGCACAGGCCCAGTGGCCATGGCTCACAGGCCCAGCCGCTCCACGGCATGTGGGATCTTCCGGACAGGGGCACGAACCCGTGTCCCCTGCATCGGCAGGCGGACTCACAACCACTGCGCCACCAGGGAAGCCCCACTAAGTGCTTTTAATGGGCTTAGTTTATGAATAGATTTCTCATATGCCTTCTTTTATCATTTGTATTATTTTCTGGTTTTCAGTTTCTGTCTCCACACTTGTCCTTTACCCATTCTCTCTTGTCCTTCCTCTTCTCAGATGATGTGAATATCACAACTCTTGATCACAGATATTTAGGTATTTTAAATGTCAAGATACCTGAGAAACAACAGAAAAATAGAATAATTCAGGTAGATATTGTTAGCTTATCTTCTCCAGGGAGCTGGCCTTGGCAGGGATATTCACAGGGTTTTCATGTTTATTTCATTTCCTCTTCAAACTGAGGAACTAGATATCCAGAGAGTGAGGGAGGCTATGGAATTTTTCAGATTGGCTTGCTAAAGCCAGGAATGTCTGGCGATCACTTAAATGCTAAGACATAAGTGCATTAATTTTTTGTTTTTTTCCCTTAATGAATCTATATAAATGAAGATGTTTTGTTGCATTGCAAAGCATAGGGATAATTATAATTTAATAGTATCACAGTCCATTTTAAGGGGAATCCTGACATAACAGACCTCTTTTACATTTTTTCATTATAAAATTATGGCTTATTGCATAAAATTGTGGAAATATAAAAATTTAGAAGATGAAAAGTTTTAATGTGTTTCTCTCTGAAAGATAATAGTTTTCTGAAATTCCTAATATTTTTTTACATACTTCTGCATTATAAAATTATCCATATATAGCTTCAGCACCTGTGAGTTCTTTGTCTTTTTGGAAGTATCCCAAACTTTAACTTTTAATTAAAAAGACTCAGGTTCACCATCCTACTTTCAATCTGGTGTCCTTCCCAAGATGCCTAAACATTTCTAGATGTGCTTGTGTTCACGGTTCATTCAAGTTCCTCTGTATTCCCATTACTGTGTTCTTTCCTGCAGTTGTTAGTTTTTCCTTCTCTGCATTCTCCCATGTGTGATCTCTAACCTGTGCATTGTTCCCCAGTGTGCCTCTAACAGAGGTCTGCTGTGGGTGGCCTTTTCAAGGAAGGTTTGGAGAAGACAGAGGGAGAGGTCAGAGCACTGTCTATGCGAGATGAATTGTTAAGGTCTCTCTCCCTGGTCCTCTGTCCTTAGCAATATAAACAAGCAACAAAATATAAGAAATTAGTTTTTTTTTTTTAACTTGATCAACTTGAATTTTTGGATATGGTTCTTCTGTCTTTTTATCCCACATTAACCCTTTATTGACACCTAGAGTTTCCTTATTGCCAAATACATCAGGAAATATAGAGCACTGGCCCAGAGAGTAAGAATATTCTTGAAAAAAAAATGAACTTATGTTCCATTCACCTATAATGATAGTAAATGAATTGATATGAGCAAAATCTGAAAAGTAATTATTAATTAAAATTACTGTTGGCAGCCTAGGTGATTAAATGACAAGATGTAATTGGTCATCAAATAAAGTTTTTCACAATCCATTTCTTCTTTGACTAATTTCTTCAAATAGTCAAAGAGAGAAACTACTGATAAGTATGTAAATAATAGTAAAAAACAAACAACAAACCTGTGGAACCTATGGGGACCAAAAGTGGAAGATGAAATTGACATTCACTTCCTTTCCTTCAGCCCCTAGAGTAATTCTATTCCTTCTGAAGGATGGCTTTCTAGATCACAGAATTTAATGTTATTTAGCTTGGTTTAAACCGCTTCCTGGATGAAAATGATTAACTCTTGATGTCTTGAAATAGAAGGCCCTCATCATATGTCGTACAACTCTCTTTTTTACCTGCCTAATATACCTCTAGGATGAACTCGTCTTGCTGGTATGATTTCTGTATAACTAGGATATGGGACATACTTCTTAATTACACATGTGAATATGTGTGTACTAGCTCAGAATCTAGTGGGGAAGGCAGTATCTGGATAAGGATATCTTGAAAGGAGGTCCTAAAATCATTCAAGAGCTAAGTGAGGATCCAAGGTATTATAGACTTAGGGGAAATTCATGCAAAAAAGAAAAACAAAACTGTTAGGGAATCGATATGGTTAATATGGGTGAATCAAAAGTTGTGTGGACAATTAGAAGATAAAGGAGGTAGCTCTCACCCTTGATGGGCCTTTCATGTGCACCTTGAGGCAAGTCTCAGTGCAGTCAGCCTCCCTGTAAAGAGACAAGTGTGAAGCAAATACCTCTATGAACCCCACGTCTAGGAACTCTGGGTCTTACCTCTGTCAAGACACTATGGTTCCTTAAATAGTCCACATTACTTTCACCTGCAAGCTTTGCACATCCTATTTCCTTTCTTGCAATGACCTTTCTCCCTTCATTCATATGAAAAAAAATCTATATAAAGTACCCCAAACAGCTCAAATCCTTTCTACTCTGTCAAGCCTATCTGCATTAGTTTCCTACAGATGTCACAACAAATTACCACAAACTGGGTGACTTAAAAAAACAGAAATTTATTTGTCTCACAGTTCCAGAGGCTGGAAGTCTAAAATCAAGGTCTCAGCAGAGTCACTCTCCCTCCACGGGTTCTAGGGGAGAGTACTTCCTTGTTTCTTCCAGTTTCTGGGCACTTCTCACATTCCTTGGCTTGTAGCAGCGTAACTCCAATCTCTGCCTCTGTCTTCACATGACGTCTCCCCTCTGTGTGCATCTGTGCTTCTGTGTCTCCATGTGTCTCATTATAAGGACACCAGTGATTAGGTTTAGAGCTCACTCTAATCCAATATGACTTTAACTTGCATCTTAATTGCATCTGTAGAGACACTGTTTTCAAATAAGATGACATTCAACAGGTTCCAGGTAGTAATGAATTGAGGGGGGACACTATTCGATACAGTATATCTCTTATCAAAATTTGCCAGCTTCTACAGAAGAATTGCTTACTCTTTCCTTTGTGTTACAGCAGTGCTTAGTATAAACCTATTTTCATAATTATTACATTGTATCACAATTTCTTGGTCTTTCCTCCCTACCAGCTTGACAGTTCCTTAAATACAGACTGTATCAATATATATTATTTATCTTTGTATCCCTAGCACTCCACATAGCACCTAGTTCACAGCTGATGTCAAATACATTTTTAATTGATTGCAAATAAGTACTTGAAGTCTGCAAAAATAAAGTTCACAATGTACTCTCACCCTGTAAAGGATCATTATTCCATATAGCTACCCCAATATATCCTATAAAATATAAGCACATTTTTCAGTGCATTATCAGTTTGGCAGTAATGATATTTCCACCTCTCTCTCATTTATATCTTCATATGTAGCACTGCTTATTCTTGTAACATTAGGAAATAAGCTATGCTTTATAAGTTATTTTCCCCCCAAAGGAAATCAGTATATCTTCTGAATGAAAAATAGTATTCCTTGTTTACGCTTCTCTTTTGAGAAACTACTTCTAAAATGGTTCTAAAATAATTATATCCATCCCACTATATTAAACAAAGGATACTAACCATTGTTTAATGTGCTCTTAATACTCAGGGCCTTTATTAAGAGCATAGCTATTTCACTGAGCTGAAATAAAATGATACACTAAGAACTTTCAAATATACTTACATGTTTGTTAGCTTCATATGTTAAAATAATAAACACTGATATAGACCTAACTATGTGTTAAAGTTTTAAACACTTTTTATCATTTAATCTTCATAACACAAGGATAAAGTTGGCCCTATTAATCCCATTTCTCAGACTAGGAAACTGAGGCATAAAGTTATAAGTGATTTGCCCAAGGTCATGCAGCTAGTAAATGGCAGAACAAGGATTTGAAACAGTATTATAGTACTAGAATTAGCACTTTAATAATTAAGCAACGTTGCTTTTGTCTGCTTTCCACCAGCCAGCTGGTTCGTACCTTGACTGCCCTCTTTCACATAAAACCTGACCTTCCTTCATCATTTACTGCTTCTGTTTGTCAATGTGATTGTATACCAGGAGAAAAGCAGGATAGCAAGACCTGGAAAGCCCATGACTGTGCACTTTCTCTGGCTTTTGTGTATGTGTAATGTCTGTCACACCACATCTTGCCCAGCACGCTTCTGGGATGGAAGCCTTGTATTCTCCTGGCACCAACATCTTTCTTTACTTTCATAGGCAAGTGGGCTGTTACTCAATTTGCTAAGTTTCATATAAAATTCCTGAACGGTTTTTTTAGTTCAAGCATTATAAAGAAGGTAGAGGATGCATAGAGATGACTACTGAATATAAACTTTAGGAGCAATAGTGAAGCCTAGTTTTAAAGAAGGGGATGGGGGTGAGGTTAGAGAGATGGATGAAAATAGGTTGGATGTGGAGGGATGATACTGAAAGTGGCTCTACTGCTAATTGGTGAGGAATCAGAAACTATAAAATGCATTCCTTTTTACAATTTCTTTGCAGGTTTCACTGCCTCACTTTAATTTTGTTTTCTGATCTCAATTCATCAGCCCTTCTTTGATTGCCCAGTCAAAAAATTAATTAGTACATTTATTCATATGCAATTCTGAAAAGGCAGTGAGAGAGACTGAGAGAGAGAAAGAGACAGAGACAGAGAGATAGAGGGAGAGACAGAGAGAGAGAGAGAGAGAAAGACAGAGAGAATCCAAAGTCAGAGTCTGTGAGGAACTGAAGGATTAAGATGGCCGAGTCAGGTTTTAACAAGTTCTGCAATGCCTTTGACTGTCTTTCTAGGTTGTCAGACAAGTGGTGCTACCATCTTCATTTTCAGAAGCTATAACCTATTCAGGAGCAGCTCCCCTTTTTCCTTACTTCTTGGTTTTCACTGACCACAGTGATCTGCACACCTGGGCATTTTTAACCGAAAATAACTGCCCTAGAGAAAACTGAGTTTTGAAAAGTGCACAGAGAAAATAGTTTAATCGGGTATGGGAATGTCCAGGCTTCCAAAGTCACCTATGACACTCATCAAGATGGAGGGACCAAGAAGTAGCACAGATGTAAAGGGCATATAAGTGACAGTTATTAATATCAGGATGATTGATTTTATATCCTTGAAATGTACCAAACTTTAACGCTAGGTTCAGCAACTCCATAATTTATGTAAGTGCAGTCTGTGTCACTTCATTAACAGGTCATTAGTAAGTCTGGGGAAGACATTCTAAAATGTTCTCTGAAAAACCATGAGGGAATACACCAGAAAGTAAGATTATGTTGAAAACTTACTTTTAGAGAAAGGTGTGCGTGTGTGTGTTTTCTTTTGTGTTTAATTTACCTTCATTTTTAGGCAGTGGTTTTCGTCAGGTGTATGTGGGTCAGCACTTATCTTGCAGGCAGCATGAAGGTTAAGTCCTGAGAACTGATTTGGACACACAGTGGGTTTTTTTTAGCTTTTTGAGATTGACCTGCATCTAGTTAAGTAATTTTCACATGATTTGATAGTTACATGAATGTACCTTATAAAGGCGATGTTCAAGTTCAGTTTCCTTCATTTTGGGCAATCATGGAAGGTAGGGGTCCTTTTGTGAATGATCCTGTGTACCAATCAGAGGCTTTCCTTGAAGTTCAAATTGCTAGATATGGAGAGGGCATCTGTCTCCCTGGTCCAGGTCTTTGCATTTAAAGCCGTCATATATACAGATAATAGGCTAGCAGAGGAAAAAAATACACCAGGTACCCTATGGCTAAAGAGTTAAAGTTTAGCTGCAGAAGACCAAGAACAAATTGACAAACAAGGAGAGTGTTGAGGGAAAAGCAAGCAGAACTCTTAACAACTCAATAACAAAATGCCATAAATAAATAGTGATGCTGTTTTTAAAATTTCCCCCTCATTGACTACAAGTGCTGTAAAAAGGAAATATGTTTCTTTCTTCTTATCAGTTTGGGAATGATCATATGGACTTTTACTATAGTATTTACTTTGGCTGCAACAGAGAGAGGAAAAGTAGTCCAAAGTACAGTGTGGGAGAGGGAGTATACACTTGAGTGTGTGTTTAAATAAGAAATTTTCAGAGGTCATTGTCGATCTGGGCAGGACTCTGTTTCTTCCTGCCTACACCAAAGCCACTGACCCCAAACACAACGCAGGGAATATAAACCTTCAGCATCAAAATTCAGCATCTAAAGCCACAACTTGTTATTTATCCCTTTTTGTTCCAGACTTTTGGTGACTCTACGGGCATCTGATGCTTTCACCAAGCCTGGACTCCTAGTTGCTTTAGCCTTATTTCAAAATATTGCATTCAGATTTCTGAACCCATGTTAACTACAGCCTTCATAATATTTTCAAAGATTTCAAAGAAGGTTCCACATTCTTAGGATCTGGGTCTTTGGTGCTCGTGCACTTTTCCCTGTTGTAACTAAGTGGCTGATTATATGTTCATTACCAGTCACACTTCAGGGCATGAACCTCCATTCTTCCTGTTGAATTTGCCATCTCGGGTCAGGGTCTCATACTTTGTTGGTCACCAGCCAGCAGAGCTAGCACCTCACTCATGCTGGCTGTCTTCATGTCCTCCATGAATGAATATTTGTTGTGTGATTCTATAAATTATGATGAAAGGCCAGGGGAGGTCTGATTGGTAAATAAAACTTGGATTTTAGTAAACCAAAAAGGCATGTATCCAAGCATTCTTAAACACTTATTTCTTTTTGTAATTTTCCAAAGGCGTATATACTTTTCTAATTGAATATATTTAAATGTAACTGTTTGCATACAGACAGATGACATAAATCCTAAGGTCATCCAAGGCAACCTGGTTCTGAAAGCTGACATCTTTTTACAAGATCAATGTCAGGTGGTCACCCAGCCTGAGTTTGAATACCTCCAGTCTCCCAGGTCACCTTCGCTCTACCTAAGCTTTCTCATCTCCTTTGGCTCTCAGAACTGCCCTCAAATGGCAAAATTTTATTCTTTTTTGACATTTGCAACAACATGGATGATCTTGCAAAGTATTATGCTGAGTGAAATAAGTCAGACAGAGAAAGACAATACTGTCCGATATCACATATCTGGAATCTAAAAAATACAACAAGCTAGTGTGTATAGCAAAAAAAAAAAGCAGACTCACCAATTCAGAGAACAAACTAGTGGTTACCAGTGGGGAGAGGGAAGGGGATTAGGACAACATAGGGGCAGGGAATTAAGAGGTACAAGCTACTATGTATAATATAAGCTACAAGGATATATTGTACTATACAGGGAATAGCGCCAATATTTTATAATACTTGTAAATGAATCAAGTATTAAAATTGTGAATCGCCATACTGTACACCTGTAACATATCATTGTACATCAATTACACTTCGATAATAAACCAAAACCAAACCAAAACAAAAAACTGCCCTCAGATCTGCCCTTGTGAGACATAACTCAAGCCCATCCCTTCTCCATGTGGGAGAATCTTGTGGTTGTTTTCATATAATTTCAGAGCTTGAATTCTTAAATGTTTAATTTGAAAACTGCTTTTAAATGAGCTTTAATACTGCTTTTTGATGAGCTTGAGCATAGAGTTCTTTTTGGACTTTTCAAATACAACTTTGACTTTTGATGATTTAAATCAAATGTCCACTGTCTTCAAGGGCAGTTCAGTCTCTGAGGATTTGGTATGCTCTCTCCTCCCACCTCCCCCATAAGTAAGCATTTTTAAAAACCAAAACCATTATAGGAAAGCTAGAGAATTAAAAAGAAAACTCACAAATGGAGATTTCCTGGGAAGTGAGAGGAAGAGGACAGGTTTGAGCTTCAGCAGATGACATAAATGTCCTGGGTGAGACCGAAAGTGATGATAGATAGAGTAGGTGAGTTCAGGAAGAACTGAAAATATGCTTGTCTACCTCCTGGATTTCAGGTGGGCAAGTCCCAATTGGAATCTCAGTTTTGAGAAAAAAATACAGTCTTTGTGATGAAGGAACAAGGTTCTATGTGGTGACTCTTGTCTTCTTTCTATAAATATCCACAAAACCATCACTGTGCCTTCTGTTTCAGGGTTAGTAAATTGCCTCACTCCCCTCTCTTGCCTTTCCTGGGGCTCTCCCCAGAGTTGATCTGAGTACTGCCTTCACGTGAAGCTCATATATGTGCCTACCTTAGATCAGCTTCCCAGAGAGCCAATTCAATCAAAGTCTACACTTTCCTTTTGTGACCTTTTCTTTCTTTCTTTCTTTCTTTTTCTTTCTTTCTTTCTTTCTTTCTTTCTTTCTTTCTTTCTTTCTTTCTTTTTCTTCCTTCCTTTCTCTCTCTCTCTCTCTCTCTCTCTCTCTCTCTCTCTCTCTTTTTTCTCTCTTTCTCTCTCTTTCTTCTGGTAAAGAACTACAGGCATATAAGTAGTCTGCAATTACAAGTGAAAGATTCTAACCAAACAATGTCCGCAAGATTTTTCTTTGTTCATTCATTAAACTATATTTCCTTTTTTGATGTTTGTGGGATAGAAACTACCAGCTAAGAAATCCTTGTTTTTTTCTCATTCAAATACTGAAAAACATAATAGTAAGGCCATATTTATTAATGTTATTTATTCTGATTCTAAATAAAAATAATTTTATTTGTTGATGAGCTAAAAATTCACTAATTTTATGAATGTCACTTTCAGATACATAAGAATATCTGGTGGAAATTTCAAGTTTTTTGCAATTCCACCTTGCTGCACAAGACAATGCTAAAAGACACAATACATATTATATATTTTTTGAAGGCCACTCTTGGGCACTACTTACATGGATAGCATTGGCACAGGATCTCAAGCAAATGCTCTTTCCTCATGTTATAAACTGCAGTAGTTTGTATTATTGGCAGAGATAGCATTGGTTAAGAAACAGGTGATATACTTGGCTAGAATACTACCTGGCTGACACCTATATGTTGTTTTATCTGGAATAAGTTACCTAATTTCTCTAAGTTCTATTCCCTCATTATAGCAAGGATTAATGTTTTCCTCATAAGATTTTTGTGAAGATCAAATGACATAATTTATTTTCAATATTTACTGTATTGGTCTACATAAAAATTATTATCATTAAATGTATTTATCTTGTAAAAATAGCTCAAGAATGGATAAAGAAGATGTGGTATATATATACAATAGACTACTTCTCAGCCATAAAAAAGAATGAAATAATACCATTTGCAGCAACATGGATCATCATACTAAGTGAAGTAAGTCAGAAAAAGAAAGACAAACACCATATGATATCACTTATATGTGGAGCTTAAAATATGGCACAAATAAACTTATCTATGAAACAGAAACAGATTCACTGATATAGAAAACAGACCTGTGGTTTCCAAGGGGGAGGGAGGATGGGAGAGGGATGGACTGAAAGTTTGGGATTAGCAGATGCAAGCTATTATATAGAGAATGGGTAAACAACAAGATTCTACTGTAGAGAACAAGGAACTATATATTCAATATCCTGTGATAAACCATAATGGAAAAGAATATGGGAAAGAATATATATATATATATGTATAATTGAATCACTTTGCTGTGCAGAAATTAACACAACATTGTAAATCAACTATACTTCAATAAAATTAATTTTAAAAAATCACTCAAAATGACAGTGCACCATTAGCTCATTGAAATAAATAATATGAGGATAGTCTTGTTAAAGTCAACATATACCATAGACACAAACTAAATCCCAACATTGGCAAGAAAATATTCTCTTGAAAATACGTGCATGCTTTTGTTGTTGCTGTTAATCCCCACCAAAAAGTGACATTATTACTTATTTCATGACCTTAAGTGGATAATTAATTGTTTGCAGTTTGAAAAATGTAACTAATGGACACAAAATCACACTTGTCCTATCCTCAAGGTTATCCTTAAGTTTTTCTCCATTCTTGACAATCTCACCCTTTAAACCTAGTAATGGATTTCAGTTTTATTGTAATTAATTGGCAAGGCATATGCCTTGAGACTATTAGAGAGTAAGAGTGTACAATATTCTCAAATCTCATCTATGGAAGCAGTATAACTTGTTGGTTAAGAGCAAAGTTCTGGTGTTGAAATAGTGTGTCCTTGTCTTTTGAAGTAAAAAGCTGACTCAAGAGTTAATAATTGGGAAATGTGAAGATAGAGAAACAGAGAATAGCTGTTGGGCTGGGGAACTGGTAACACTTTAGACTATAAATACTTCACATAGCAGAACCACCGAACTCACGGTTCCCTGAAAGGTATAGATAAAGGCCTGACTCACATACCCAAGTTGTTTTACAGGAAGTAGATCCCCATCAGATGAAAACTGCTGACCACAAGCACATAGACCCTAGACTGGTTGAAACCAGAAGGTTGATGATGCTTGAAACTTCACCTTGATGCCAACCAATCAGAAGAATGTCCACAAGCTGATCACACCCTGCTCCTTGAACACTATAAGATGCCTCACTACCCCCTCCAGGGTGGGATGCACAGTGTTGAGGGCATTAGTCCGCTGTGACCCCCTTTTCCTGGCAAAGGACTAAAAGGTACTCTTTTCTACTTCACCTAAAACTCCGTCTCCACATTTCTATTCTGCACTGGTGATCAGGTATTGAGTTTCGACAACAAAATTTGGGGAGCTCATCCAGGATTGACTTGTGGGCAGTCAGTCCTATAGGGCCCCTCAGCTTGATCAGGTGCTCTGAGGTTTTTCTCCACACCAGACTCTTCTGGGACAGTAGAGGGATTGAGGACTTCTATGGAGGCTGGATTGGGATCCCATAGGGCTGTGCCTGGATTATACTCGCACTGCTGCCTAGGTAGTTGGAGTTCCAGAGTAGGGGTGGAAGATGGGAGAGAAGCTGCCCTAGCAGCGGCCAAGGCCACCCTTTGCCTTGAGAACATACCCCTCTCCTTCTACCCACACTGGTCCAGACCTCCCACTCTGAGAAAATATTTTGGGGAAGGAGAAAAGTAGAATTTGGGACATCACGACACTTCTGCCAGCACTTTGGTAAGCCCCCCAGCGTGCACTCCGAGATCCCTCAACGATCTTGTCCATCTGGGGAACTTTCTGTTCCTAGGCTCTCAACTGCCTAAGTGTCATAGTCACCCAAATTCCATTGTCCAGACAAGATCAAAATCAATAGGGCAGGGAAATACATTCTGCCTCTGGTGACAAAAACTGTCAAGTCACATGATAAGGGTGTGGATATATTGTGGAATGAAGAATTGGAACAAAAATGGAATCTACCACACATATATATTGTGAGCTGACAACTATTACTTCCACCCAACTTTTGAAGTTCTTATTTTAGAAGCAAAACTGCACAAAAACACTGGCAGCCATTCAGATATTAGAAGATGGTTCTTTTCAAGCTAGATATCACAATCTCTTAAGTTTTACTTTTTTCTTTGTGTGTTCCCTGATATGATGACTAGAACCCTCATCATCATGAACACCTTCCTCTGGATTTGTGAATATAGTCTTCTTTTCCAGGTCTTCTCTTAATACATTACATCTGCTACTGAACAGAAAAGTTCAATTAATGTGAATCCCGTAGAGCTCTAGTTCCCTTAATTCAGCTAAAGGGATTGCTAGCCATTTAAAAGCTATCATATGATGTTATTATTTGTTCAGACTGATCTTAAGTTCATTGAAAACCTCAAAACTTTCTCTATAAGGTCGATTGCCAAAGCAGGTTTCCTCCACGCATTATTTGACAGGTTGATACTGTTTTTACATCTGTTGAAATTCACGTTGTGATTCCAGTGATCATACCCAGAAAACAAGGGAAAGAAAAATAGAATGGTGTAAATCACAAGGAAAGCCTTCCTTGGTATTTCATTCCAAAGGTATTTATTTGGTTTTTTTACCATTGTAAGGTGATGAAACATCTTAACCTATTCACGTTTCATTCCTGCTGTCCCAATTTAAAACTTGCATCATTTCACTCCAATAAAATCTGCTGAATTTTTTCCTTTTGATATGTTACGCAAGTTATATTTATTATTTAAATTCCAGTTTTCTTTCATCCTGACACAAATTGCATTTTTAAAAATGTTATATAATTTATATTGCATTGTTTTATTTGTTTAGAGTATGAAAACACAAGTTTATAGTCAAAACATGCTTATTTATTGAAAACAACTATTAGTACAGAATCATGCTATGTGTTCTATTCATCACATACTCTGAGAATGTATAGGTGCTTTTAAAAGGGTATAGAAACTCATTGATTAAATACAGTGCTATAAAATTCAGTGCACAGAGCTAAATTCTAAAGTTTAATTAAAAAATTAAAACAGAGTACAATGTAATAATATAATATTGTATGAAGTAAAATTCTTGAATATCACTAAGAAACATTACCTGTGTAATTGATGATATGGAAAAAACAACAGAGAAATCAAGATGTAACAATATGTTTTAATACTTTTAAAAAACGTTGATATTTATAAATATATGTGGTATTCATTCAGTATTCAGTGATGTCTTTGTCACTACCTTATAATTTTTTCCCTTTTTTCTTCCAAATTTATTGAGATAGAATTGACACAGCACTGTATATGTTTGAAGTGTACAGCATAATGATTTGACTTACATACAACATGAAATGGTTATCACAATAAGTTTAGTGAATGTCCATCATCTCATATAGAGAATTGAAGAATAGAAAAAAATGTTTTTCCTTGTGATGAGAACTCAGAATTTATTATCTTAACAACTTTCATAAATAACATACAACATTGTTAACTATATTTTTCATGTTGTACATTACATCCTGAGTATTACATCCCTAGTACTTATTTATCTTCCAATTGGAAGTTTATACCTTTTGACTGCCCTCATCCAATTCCCCTTCCCCTACCCCCTCTTCTGGTAACCACAAATCTTATCTCTTTTCCTATGAGTTTGTTTATTTGCATGTTTATTTCTGATGTATAATTGACCTAAAACACTGTATTAGTTCCTGTTACACAACATAGTGAGTTAATATTTCTAGTATGTTTGGAAATGTTCACCACGATAAGCCTAGTTATAATATGACACCATACAAAGATAGTACATAGTTATTGACTATATTCCCCACACTGTAAATTTCTTACTCATGACTCATTTATTTATTTATTTTTTAACATCTTTATTGGAGTATAATTGCTTTACAATGGTGTTAGTTTCTGCTTTATAACAAAGTGAATCAGTTCTACTTATACATACATTCCCATATCCCCTCCCTCTTGCATCTCCCTCCCACCCTCCCTATCCCACCCCTCCAGGTGGTCACAAAGCACCGACTCATTTATTGTTCACCTGGTAGTGTACACCTCTTAATCCCCCTCACCTATTTCTCTCCTCTCCCTGCCTCCCTCCTCTCTGGCAACCACCTGTGTGTTCTCTGTATCTATGACTCTGTTTCTGTGGGGTTATGTTTGCTTATTGATTTGGTTTTAAGATTTTTTTTTTAATCTTCAGATACGAGTGAAATCATACAGTATTTTTCTTTCCCTTTCTGACTTATTTCACTTAGCATAATACCCTTTAGGTCCATCAATGCTGTCACAAATAAGGTTCCATTCATTTTTATGGCTGAGTAGTATTTCACTGTATATATATACCACATCTTCTTTATCCATTCATCTGTGGCTGGGCAGTAGGATTGCTTCCATGTCTAGGCTATTGTAAATAGTGCTGCTATGAACGTTGAGGGCAGTAGCCATTTGGGGGAACTCATTCTACTGTAATAACATGAACCTTGGCAAGCACTTTGGAATCCTCCTTCCAGCTTATCCTCTGGGAGGCCAGAAGCAGCCCTATACCCTCCTACAGCTGAGCAGACAGGTGTGCAGGGACCCAGCCCCACCATCCAACAGGCTGGCACTTGAGCCATGCCCACCTGAGCTGCACAAACAGCTGCGTGTGAATCCATCCCTGGTCACCAGCAGGCCTGCAGAATTCCCGGGCTGCACAACTAATTGCACGCGAAGCCAATTCTGCCCTTCAGTGGGCCCACAGCTACCGCACATACCACAGGCTCACAGCCAGCTGGGCCAGTGTCCAGCCCCACCTACCAGTGCACCCACAGTAGGTGGATATCCCTGTTGCTTATCCTTATCTATTTTATACATAGTAATATGTATCTCAATCCCATATCCCTGTCTTGCCTCCCCACTTTTCTCTCCCCAAAATGAGAAAATTAATCATTGTCTTTGTAGAACTATTGTTATTGTTTCAAGAGGACAAGTCTGTGTAGTGTTGAAATGCTCTTGAAAAAATAGGTCAATAAGCTATGAGGTTCAGGTTATCAGAAATCATTGTTTCTGAATAATTAAATCACATACTAGATAATAATATTAAGACCATGCTCTGGAACTTAATAGAATGTCCGATCAGAAACTGAATTTCCCATAAGTCATTAGTTGTGTTCCAGGGGTGTTTTTCTCTATTAGAGAACAACTGTGATAATTTTAAAAGAGGAAACCTACCCAAGATGACACCTCTCAAGGTGGCAGCATGTTGCAATGCCTGAAATCTGGAGCCATCTGGATTTCTTAATTAAAGTAGTGATTCTAGCAACTTTTACTTAATCAAACTGAAATTATGAATTTCTTGCTTGCTGTGTTTTTTATTGTTACTAGATACTAAATATTAATAGCATATTCAACTTGAACCAAGACTGACATCTATGCTAAAAGATAAGGTCTGAAGTTTACTTACTTTTATGGTAATAACTAAAGTGATCTTAAAATCTTTTTATTTAATTTTATTTTTCTTGAAATGATTTTTGGTTGATTAATATCTTCTTAGAAATTTTCTCAATTAAGTCAACCTTAAAGAGAGATGACTATCTCCTATTGTCATTATTTTTAATCTTTATAATTATTATATCTCACAATTACTGGCATTACAATCGATTCCAAACACGTACATACACATAGTCAATTAAATGGTTAAAATACTTAGATATTTACAAAATATCTCAAAATATATTCAGTTGGCTTGCTCCAATCTTTGTGGATCCAATCTCTCAGCAACAGAAAAATATATACATTCAGAAATAATAGGAAAATTTCAGGACAAATCATCTAATTAAGTAAAAATCTTTGATTCCTTTGTTTCACCTTCAGGTTTGCAACTATCAATTAATTTAGAGCAAAGAACCTAAAGATGATAAAATCGGGGTACTTTCCTTTGTACAAATTTTATTATACATTATTTTATAGTGCAAATTTAGTAAATGGTAAACAATTCCATTAACAATTTGCTGGCTTATTCATGTTTACAATATTTAGAATTCATTTGAGTTACTAGCTGATTAGTTTAAAGAGATTTAAAACTGTTTTAAGGGGAAGTGGATTTAGAGCTGTTTGGATCAGTGATCTTGTCATTACTCCTTTGTAGAATCTATAGTTCTGGTGTAGGGCCCAAATGAAACTGTTTAAATTATTTATCCTATATAACTCTAAAGGTATTAGACTAGAATTAGTGAATTTTTTCAACTTTCAGGATAGTTTTATGACTACTGAATTACCAGCCTAGATAAGTGTTCAACTATAGAACATTTAGAGGAATACTTTGCATTGTTATAATGAGAGCTGAAAAGTAGAAAGCACCACCAATGTTGTTCTCATCATTCTGGAAATTGGAGTTTGGTAGAAAGAAACGAAATTATAGATGTAAAATCAAAGTGAATGCATTGATTAGGAACCACTAAAAATGCAGAACTATATGGCATTTCAGAACCATCCTCTTTAATTCTTTATATGAACACTTTACCTCATATTTGAAATACTTTACAATTACAACATAACTCACATCAGAAAGGTATTTTTGATTATTTCATAAACAAAATAGTTTAGAAGCCATACTTCTTTTCACAACACCCTGAAAAATATATACTTCATCTTCTCATGCTTTGAAGATTTTCTTTCAAAATAATGTGTGTACCATATAGTTCTCCACTGATTATTTGGTTCTTGAGACTTGTTGGGAATTTGTGAAAATTTTTGCCAATCATTTCTGCCAATGAGTAATCAGTTTAAAACAGAAGGTATCATAGAATCAAATTCTTGCCAGAGACAAACTATTTTCACATATCGGGTACTAATTCATAGACCTCCTAGAAACATAGCATAATGACAAGAGTTGTATATGTTTCAGATTCATAGAGCATATGTTTTGATTTCTAAACATCTAACTCATGCAAGTCTATTCAATTTTTCCATCTTTTTTGATCATTTTGTGCAGACACACAGTTGTAGACTGGGGATGTACATATAAAAGGCCTTTACCCTGAAGGATCTCCCAGTTTATTGGGGTTCACAGAGGGATGCTGATATCTATCTGTGGTATCAGTCACACGTAAATAACAAAATAGCATGAGAAATACTATCACATAAATTTGCACAATACTTAAGGCGGTTAGATGTGGATGATCAAGGGAAAGCATATGATAGAAGGTAATATCTGAGCTGTACCCTGCATAACAATATGAAAGGTCACATTTCAGATTCAAATTGCTCTGGCATTAAATCTCAGCTGTGTCAACACAATTTGCTATGTGAACTAATTAGCCTTACTTAAGCCTTAAAAGGAAGATTTTTTATATTAAGATACCATCACAAATTAAGTAGCTTGCCTATACTCACATAGATATTGAGTGGTGGAACAGGAATCGGAACCCAAGGAAAGTTGGCTCTAGATTCTGCTCTTAACCACAATCCAATAATGGATAGCCTCATCATCCTCAGTAGTTCCGCCTCACAATCTGTGATAAGAACTCTTAATTATTTCAGGGTTGTGTGAGTCATATCTACCAACTATTTTATTTAGAGAAAATTTTTACAAAACTCATGAAAGACTTCAATAGTTCAAGTTTAAACTGCTGTTTAAACTTGTTTTTCTTTGATGAGTAATGAGGCCAGAATGTCAGCTCAGCCTGATAAACCACACTTCAAAAAAATCATCACTGGGCTTCCCTGGTGGCGCAGTGGTTGAGCGTCCGCCTGCCGATGCAGGGGACGCTGGTTCGTGCCCTGGTCCGGGAAGATCCCACATGCCGCGGAGCGGCTGGGCCCGTGAGACATAGCCGCTGAGCCTGCGCGTCCGGAGCCTGTGCTCTGCAACGGGAGAGGCCACAGCAGTGAGAGGCCCCCGTACCGCGCCTTTAAGAGGAGGACTGGAATACTTCATTTAGACAAGGGGTAGGAATTGTGTGTAGTATCATCTGAGGATGGACTAGCCAAAAAAGAGTTCATTTCTGGCCCCAAACTTGCCTTCTCTATTACTTCAGTAGTATAATTGCTTATTATTGCAACAAGAGAGAAATTCTGGGGCATTAGATAATTAAAACCATTTGTCTTTCTTCTTGTCAAGCTTTTTATTTATTTTCTTTAGTGAATGACATTTCAAATGTACTGTAAGTTTATTTACTAACCTATTATTGAATTATATAATATAAATGTATAAACGTATAAAATGTATATAATGAATTTTCACGAAGTGAACACGTACATAATCATCCAGGTGGAGAAGTGAAACATCAGAAATCAGTCATCCTTGTGCCGTTTCTTTTTTGTTTGTTTGTCTGTTTTTTGCGGTACGCGGGCCTTCTTGCACTGGTGTGGCCTCTCCCGTTGCGGAGCACAGGCTCCGGACGCGCAGGCTCGCGCAGGCTCAGCGGCCACGGCTCACGGGCCCTGCCACTCTGCGGCATGTGAGATCTTCCCGGACCAGTGCACGAACCCGCATCTCCTGCATCGCGTCTCCTGCATCGGCAGGCGGACTCTCAACCACTGCGCCACCAGGGAAGCCCCAGGGAAGCCCCAGGGGAGCCCCCTTGTGCCCTTTCTTAATTATTACACCCTCTTTCATCTAATATAATCACTATCTAGACATTTAACACCATAGATTTATTTTAGCTGTTTTTGAACTTTAAATAAATGGAATCATATAGTATATACTTTCTTGTATTGGGCTTCTTTCACTCAACTTTATGGTTGTTTTTCTGCATGTAGCAATATTATTTTTGTTGTTGGATAGTACTTCACTTTGTGCATATGACATGATCTATTTATCTATTTTACTCTTGATGAATATTTGAGCATTAAATTAGATTCCTAGGGCTTCTATAACAAATAACCACAAAATGCTGGCTTAAAAAAATAGAAATTTATTGCTCACAGTTCTGGAGCCTAGATGTCTGAAATCAAGGTGTTGGCAGGGCCATATTCCCTCTGAAGCCTATGGAAGACAAGACTTTTTGCTTCCTGTAGCTCCTGATGTTTGCCAGCAAGCCTCGTCTTTCCTTGGCTTGTAAATGGATAAGTCCCACCTCTGCCTCCATCATCACATGGCCATTTTCTCCCTATATATCTCTTCTTATAAGGACATTAGCCATATTGAATTAAGGACTCACTCTGCTCCAGTATGATCTCATCTTAATTTAGCCAATTATATATTCAACAACCCTATTTCCAAGTGAGGTTATATTCTGAGGTACTATGGTTTAAAACTTCAACATCTCTTTTTGGGAGACACAAATCAACCTGTACTAGGATTACTATAAACATATAAAACCACTGTGAACATTCTCAGGCATGTCATTCAGTGTACACATCAATGAATTTCTATTGAGCATATGTCTAAGAGTAGAGTTGCTAGATCACAGGATATATTTCCTGGTGTTTGTACCAGTTTACACTGCTACCAACAGCTATGAGGATTCTAATTCTCATATCCTTCCCCAAACTTGTAATTCTTCATTTTTTTTTAGTCATTCTGGTAAGTAATGGTATCTCATTGTGGTTTTAATTTTTATTTATCTGTTATTATTAAGATATAACTGCTGGCCTTCCCCAGTGGCGCAGGGGTTGAGAGTCTGCCTGCCGATGCAGGGGACGCGGGTTCGTGCCCCGGTCAGGGAAGATCCCACATGCCGTGGAGCGGGCTTGCTGAGCCTATGCCCTGCAATGGGAGAGGCCACAACAGTGAGGGGCCCACGTACTGCAAAAAAAAAAAGATATAACTGCTTATCATAAGTTTATTGGCCATTTAGATATGCCTGCCTATGCGTCTTGCTTTTTTCCTATTGGGTTGTCTGATTTTAACTTTTTACTGGTTTATAGTAGTCTCTGATTGATTATGCAAATAATCTGTCTCATATATCGCAAATACCTTTAACCCTATACCTTACATTTTCACTCTCTTAATAGTGTTTACAAATAAAGAGGACTTCTTTATTTTAATATAGTCTAATTTATCAATCTGTTAATTTGTAGTTAGTGCTTTTATTTTTGATCTTGTTCAAGAAGTCTTTTGTAACTCAAGATTATAAAGATATTTTCCTAAATTATCTGCTAGAAATTTTCTTGTTTTATTTTTCACATTTAGATCTACACTCTATCTGGAATGAATTCTGGTGTATGGTTCAGTTTGTGTCACTGCTAATTTTCTTTCTCCTATGGGTACTTAATGAAACCATCCTCATTTACTAAAAATACCATACTGTGCCCACTGCTCCCAGTACCATCTTTTTATAAATCAATTGTTCATACATATGTGGGTCTGTAATTATGTTTTCTATTTTGTTCTATGATTATATTAATATTAATCCAATCAGGAATTGGAAACTGGGCCTCAGTTCCTTATAGGTCTTGCCAATTTCTGATTTACTCTACTCTTAGCAAACAGTCCTTTGGGGTCCTCACTAAAATTCTGGTGTATCTATTAGAGCCATTCTTCCTTTGTCAGTCCTGAATCTGGCTTTTGTTCATCCAGCCCTATAATTCTTCTGAGAGCTTTGCAGAACTTCTAGTCTCTCAGCCACTCCTTTCAAACTGGTAAATGCCTTGAGGGATGAGTGACTCCAAATGTCTGGCTCAATTCTCAGCACTCTTGCTCCACAGAATCAGAAGGCCTCACTGCCTTTGAAGATTTCCAGTGACTTCAAAATTATTTTAGCATTATTTCATGTTACCTACCTACTTATTTTCAGATGGAAAAATGGTCTAAAACAAGCTAGTACAACATTGCTAAGGGAAAACATACTTTATTGCATTTTGAATTATTTAATGTTGGACAATATCTCTATGATGGTTATATAAAGAGTTGACATCTCCATCTATTTAAAGAAGTATGGTGAATAATATATTTTATTATATATATATATCAATGCTATGTCAACCAACCAAAACTCCCAAGATAGGAGTGGGGAGGGCATGACCATAATTATACAGACTATATTTTATTTTCACAGTTCTTTCTTGGGAAGCGACAGCCTAACACAATAGCAAATCTTCAGCTTTCATATGTTTTGCCCCAACAAGCACTACTCATGTCTAATAGTTTATTCTGCCATTTTATTACCCTGTCCATTGCATTACTTTTGCGAGTCAGCCACCACCATTACCTCCTGTTGTCTTTGTTATCCTCCCATGCCTTTTTTTTTTTTTTTGGCTGCACCACGTGGCTTGTGGGATCTTAGTTCCCCAACCAGGGGTCAAACCTGGCCCCAGCAGTGGAAGCGCCAGTACTAGCGACTGGGCCGCCAGGGAATTCCCTGGCCTTTTTTTAACTTCCATTGGAAGTTAAATTGGAGGGGTCCATTTATCTCCTAGGAGATAAAGAACTGCAAATATTGCCAAGACCCTGTTTATTGTCAGTGGTACACTATTAAGTGTAAAGATGAAGTTAATTAGAAGCCAGAAACATTACCTTGGAAAAAACAGAACTTCCCAGCCTGTTTGTCTTTTCATTGGTTTAAGTCCCAACATCATCTAAGATATAACATAGTTCTATCAGTCAGGGTCTTAACAGGAAACAGAGGGTACAATCATATTAACATTATTGTGGAGGGTTTATTTAAAAGAGATTCATTATAAATGTGAGGGTGAACCATAAGGGACAGTGTAGCAGAACTGGAGGAACATAGGGCTAGAAGCAACAGCAGAACTGTCACTGCCCTTAGTCCCAAAAGGATGAGTAGAGGGAGAAATTGCTGGAGACAGAAAGGAGAGAGAGCTATACATGGTATCTACCTTGAGAACAAGTAATCAATGTCAATAAACACAGCTAACTTAAGGCACCCTCCCAGGGAAAGAACAAGCATTCTGACCTCAATCTCCTTCTTCTACTCTTCTGCCTGGAATCCCCACTGGCCAAACACAACTAGAAGTCAGGCCACACAGGCAACGATGTCCATATAGGTCAATCTTGCAAGGCGACAAGGAAAATAGAGACGGATAGAGAGTGGATATGGAAGGACAAATGAGAGATATCTGGCACAATGTATATATTTTGTTCCTCAGCTCCCACTTTTGTCCTGTATCACAAGGGTGAAAATGTGATCCTAACACAGGGGATGCATAAGGTCTCCAAAGCATGAGATAATGACAGCTCACAGTCACACTCTCACACAAAACCTAAAATGTTTGATACAACTTGTGCTCTTCACATAGAGGAAAAAATTGAAAAAGGACACAATTCAGTCATATGAAATACAGCTGCTATCTTTTCTCTCTCTCTAGTTGATAACAAGGCCTAAATTGAAAATAATAGTGATATTTTTCCACCACCAATGTCACGGTTTCCTAGCCTTCTGTGAGCCCCTCATCTGAACAAAATCTTCAACCCTGCAGGATATGCCTCCTTGGTGGTCTTGTCTTTATCTTTATTGGATTATTAAGCTTTTTTGTTATATAGGATTATAGGGTATGAAAGAGTATTAATCTAGATTCTCAAAAAAAACAGAACATATAGGAGATGTCTATATCTACATCTATGTCTATAGCTATGTCTCTAACATTACCTGCTTTCTATTGGTAAATCTTATATATTTTTTTCTTTTTTTCTTTTTTTTTAAAGAAATTAGCTTACACAATTATGGAGACAGAGAAGTCCAACATCTGAATTAAGAAAGCTAGAGACCCAGGAGAGCAAATAATCTTTTCTGAGTCCAAGGCCTGAGAACCAGAAGGGCTAATGTTGGAAGTTCCAGCTTGAGTCTGAAGTCAGAAGAAGGCTGATATCCTTGGTCAGAGACAGGCTTTCAGAGAGAAAAAATGTATTGATATTTAAAAATTTTATTTAGCCTTCAAAGGATTGAATGGGGCTGTTCACAATGGGGAAGGCAACCTGCTTTACTCAGTCTACCAATTCAAGTGTTATACTCATCCACAAACACCCTTACAAACACACACAGAAAGTTTAACCAAATAACCGGGCCCAACGGCCTAGTAAAATGGACACATAAAATTAACCATCCCAAGGAGTACTGGATGTGTCCCAGAGAATCCCCTGGGATCTACACATAGTCCTTCTTGCTCTTTGTGTGACAGAAGTCCACTTCCTCCTAGAAATTGAACTTAATCACCAGGACAATAATCTCTTTCTGTACCTATTGGTGAAGAAGTATGAAAAGCCCTAAAAGATCAGCTAGCAGTCTTAATTTTCAATTCATTGGAACAGTTTCCCTAGTCTCTGATAAAATCAATCTTTCCTTAGGCCCAAAACTATAAAAATGCACTTAGCCCAAGGTCACAGAGATATGAATCAAGTATCCATCCACTGGGTTACTAGGTATAATATTAACAGGGTTCTTGTTTCCCAGGCCTATGCATCATGGATATGTGAGAGATAGCAAATCCTGTAGATAACCCCTTCAATAGATTGAGTGTTCCTTATTAGCCATCTCTGTGACACCATTTTTCCATTCTATAAAGTCAGATGTTCCTGAATGGTCGGATACATGGTAGAGTGGTGAATTCCATGGAACTGAGATCTTTGATGCACTTTTTTGTCATAAAATGTATCCCCTCTTTAGGTGATGTAGTAGGGTGAATAGTGTCTCTTCAAAATTCACATCCACCCAGAACCTCAGATTGTGAACTTATTTGGAAATAGAAGTTTTACAGATGTAATTAGGCAAGAATTAAAGTGGGATTATACTGGATTAGAGTAGGCCCTCAATCCAATGAGAGTTCCATTATAAGAGACAGAAAAGGACACACAGAGGCACACCGAGAAAGTGGTATGAAGATGCGGACAGAAAATGAAATGATACCTCTATAAGCCGAGGAATGTCAAGGATTGCTGGCAACCACCAGAAGCTAGGAAAGAAGTATTGTATGGTGTCTCCCTCAGGGCCAGAAAAATCAGTTCTACAGATATCTTGTGACTTTTGGACATGCTTGGGCCTATCTTATATATATACTTTCTATGTTATAATGAAATGCTATTATACACATAGAAGGTTTGGTAGCTTTGATATTACCCATGTTATGATGTTAAATTTGAGAAGTATATGGGGGCTTCCCTGGTGGCGCAGTGGTTGAGAGTCCGCCTGCCGATGCAGGGGACCTGGGTTCGTGCCCCGGTCTGGGAGGATCCCACGTGCCGCGGAGTGGCTGGGCTCGTGAGCCGTGGCCGCTGAGCCTGCGTGTCCGGAGCCTGTGCTCCACAACGGGAGAGGCCGCAACAGTGAGAGACCCGCGTACCGCAAAAAAAAAAAAAAAAAAAAATTTGAGTAGTATAGTCACTTGGTCACCTATGGTGTGCCATTCAGTTTCTAACAGGACCAGTAGTAAGCCAGGAGCTTCACTTCAAATAGTTGTTTCAGGGACCAAAATATGTGGGATCAGTGCCATGATTTTCCTATTGGGGCCTAGCATAGGTTCTATACAACATTTTCCTTGGCAACAGTCACCTCCAGTATCATTGCGCTGCTGAGTCATGGACGTATGTTCCACTCAAAACTTCCACAGACAAAGAAGTTCACTGAGCTTTGTGTCTCTTGTTTGGAAAAGGTAGCACAAGGTACAGTGACATATACCTCTCTTTAGATTGGATACTTTTGGATATTTTAAGTGTCTGAATTCCCAGACATTTCACTGACGTGATATTTCTCTGAGCCTTCATAGGGTTTACTTCCAGCATTCTAGCATGTGATGTCTTACTAAGGGATCAAAAGTGCTTTCTACATCTCGTGTACCAGGTTCAGTTGGTTATAACATGATTAGTGTAATGGACCCATGTGATGTTCTATTGGATATCTAAATGATCAAGATTCCTCTTCCTATATTATGACAAGATGAAAAAGAGATGCCAAGGCCCTGGGGCAAGACAGTAATAGTTTGGGGGAAATTCACAGTACATCCTTAGACCACATTGCATGGCTCTTCCTCAGGGCCCTCTGACCATCTCCTTAATAATGGTACTTCAGAACAGAGAACCAGCTTAGATTTGAGAATGGGTAAAAGGCCATAAATCTTTGCTTGGGAAATTCAAGTTATACACCTCCTCGGCTGTCGTATTTTTTCCCAGTCATCCTCCATATAATACAAGCAATACCTTACAAGGTTGGCCATTTGTTTCACTTCTAGGGACCTCACAATAAATGTCATCACAACAAATCTTTATGAGTTAAAAATACAGTAAGTCCCCTACATACGAACCTTCAAGTTGCAAACTTTCAAAAATGCGAACATGATTTTGCGTGTCCAATCACGTTAAGTTAGTTCACGTGTCTCGTGTACATTGTCATGAGCGTGCATCCTGTACAAGTGGTTGTGCCTTTGTGTACTTTACTGTACAGTACTGTATAGAGTACAGTAGTACAGTATCTTTATTTCCAGCACAGGATGTCTAGAAGCAGGCAAAAAAACAGTGGTGATGTAGCAGGTACTGCTGAGAAGTGCCAGTGCCAAGTGATAACAATGGAAACAAAAGTGAAAATAATTGAGAGAGTGGAACCAGGCAAAAGGATATTAGATGTCGTTCATTCTTATAACATGAGTTGTTCAACCATCGGCACGATTCTAAAGAACAAGGGCACGATTGTGGAATGTGTGAAGTCTGCTGTGCCGATGATGTTGACAATAATATCCAAGAAGTGTGGAAAAATGATGGGGGAGATGGAGCAACTTCTCAGTGTGTGGTTGCAGGATCAGCATCAGTGTCGAGTCCTGCTCAGTTTAATGCTGATTCAAGAGAAAGCTAAAAGCCTTTATGAAGACTTGAAGATGAAACGTGGCGAAGAATCAGAGGGCACATCTTTTCTTTTTTTTTTTTTTAAAGCAAGCATCAGCCTTTTTTTAAATAATTAATTAATTAATTTGTTTATTTATTTCTGGCTGTGTTGGGTCTTCGTTTCTGTGCGAGGGCTTTCTCTAGTTGTGGCGAGCAGGGACCACTCTTCATCGCTGTGCGCGGGCCTCTCACTGTCCCGGCCTCTCTTGTTGCAGAGCACAGGCTCCAGGCTCGCAGGCTCAGTAGTTGTGGTTCATGGGCCTAGTTGCTCCACGGCCTGTGGGATCTTCCCAGACCAGGGCTCGAACCCGTGTTCCCTGCATTGACAGGCAGATTCTCAACCACTGCACCACCAGGGAAGCCCCTAGAGGGCCCATCTTTTAATGCAAGCCATGGTTGGTTTCATCGGTTCAAGGCTAGAGCCAACATTTACAAGGTAAAAGTAAGTGGCAAGACAGTAAGTGTGGATATGGTAGCTGCCCAGGAATTTCCTGAAATGGTTCGAGAAATTATTGATGAAGGCAAGTTTACCTGAGTAGGTTTTTAATGTGGATGAGCAGGACTGTACTGGAAGAGGATGCCAGACTGAAGTTACATCAGTAAGGAGGAAAAGTTGATGCCAAGCTATAAAGCAGAAAAGGACTGGCTAACTGTTGTTTGGTGCCAATGCTTCTGGTGATCTGAAGCTGAAGCCTCTCTTAGTTTATCATTTAGAGAACCCAAGAGCCCTTAAAAACATAGCCAAGGGCTTTCTTCCTGTTGTGTGGAAGAGTAACCCCAAAGCCTGGGTTACATAGGCCATTTTCCAGAACTGGTTTTTCCACCACTTTATCCTGGAGTTAGAGAAATATTGCTTGGAAGACATCCCATTCAACAGTCTTTTGCTGCTTGACAATGCTCCAGGCCACCCCACATTCATGGATGACTTTCATCCCAAAGTCAAAGTGCTGTAGTGCCTCTGCCACCAAATACTATGTCACTCATAGTATAGTATATACTATGTCATAGTTACAGCGACTTTCAAGAAATATTATTTACGTCACATTTTTCATCAGGCAGTAAAGGCGAGTGATGAATCAGGAATAACCTTGTGACAATTTTGGAACAACTATAACATCTACAGGACCATAAAAAAACATTGACTTTGGTTGGCATGAGGTTACGGCCATCACCATGAATGGGGTTTGGAAGAACCTTTGCCTGCAGTTTGTTCACAATTTTCATGGATTTGGGAAGGTGAATGAGGAGTCCAAAGAGGTCTTCAGCAACTTAGTGACCCTTAGTGAGAAGCTGCAGATAGATCTTCAAGAGGACGACTTCATTAAACTCCTTGTGGTGCAACACGAGGAGCTCACTAATGAAGACCTGATGGAATTGGAGGCCCAGAGAAAGGATGAAGAGAGACAAGAGGAAGAAGAAGTAACTGAAGAACTGAAGAGATTCACAACACAGGAAATGGCAAGGGGGTTTTCTTTATTTGAGGAAGCACTGTTAGTTTTTGAGGCACAGGACCCAAACGTAGAACAGTACATGAAGGATTCAGCAGCCGTTCAGAATACAATCTGGTGCTACCCTGTCATCTATGATGAGAAAAAAAGAGCTACTACCCAGACATCACTGGATCATTTTTTCAAGAGGGTAGATAGAATTGAATCCAGCAGGGAACCTGGACCTGTGCCATCCACGTCAGGTTTGAGTGACATTGCAGCTTGCCCTCCATCTCCTATTGCTGAGGATCCTTCAGCTCTGCCATCTCCCACCTCCTCTCCCTCCTCCAGTCAGTAACTCTTCTTGCCTGTTCACGCGATGCCAGCCCCTGGATGCCAGCTGTTGTGCTGTACTACTGCACTTTTCAAGGTACTGGACTGTAAGATTGAAAATGTTTCCTTTATTTTTTGTGTTTGTTTTTTATGTATTATTTGTGTGAAAAGTATTATAAACCTATTACAGTACAGTACTATATAGCTGACTGTGTTAGTTGGGTACCTAAGATAACTTTGTTGGACTTATGAACAAATTGGACATGCTCTTGGAATGGAACTCTTTTGTATGTGGGGGACTTACTGTACTTTCTATACCATTCCATTCCTCTGGTTTATTGTAGTTATTGTCTACCTTGTCTCTGACAGATGTAAACCATACTCCTCTGGAATCCCATGATTCACATTGAAATAAGGAAACCTAACTGCATATTTGCAGCCCATCACCACCAAGGACAATGATAGCCCCCTTACCAGTGATTTCTTCATGCCTTACTAACTTGGTGAAAGGACTGTTTTTCTGAGCCTTTCACACGATAGATCCAGTCCAAACATCCCCACTTACTGAAACTTTGAAATCCATACTATATAGTATGGCAGTTAAGTTCCAGCATGTTGACTCTATTAACTGTAGGTCATCATTGAGCACAGACTACTACTATTCAACTGTTTTAGTCCTTTCAGGCTGCTATAACAAAAATATCATAAAATGGATGGCTTAAACAACAAACATATATTTCTCACAATTCTGGAGATTTGGAAGCCAAATCAGGGCGCCAGCATTGTCAGATAGGGATTTCTTAGGAGTCTCTTTTATAAGGGCACTAAACCCATTTATGAGGTCTCCACCTTCGCACTTAGTCACCTAATTCTAAGTATCTCCTCAAGGTTCCATCTCCTAATACCATCACAGTAAGGAGTAGGGTTTCAACATGCATTTTGGAGGGGACACAAACATTCAGTCCATAACACCAACATAGTGTCATTCTCAGGTCCTTCAGCCAACCCATTACTTCTCAAGTATTGGACAAAGATACCCATATCAATATGAATGGATTTGGCAACATTGTTTTCTATTTTCCTCTCTTGGTATAACACTTGTAGAGTCCATTTATTCCCCAGGTTCTTGCCAATACTAATTAGCAAGATTTTTAAAAAACCCTTTGAATTATAAACTATTTCCTCCCAAGTAGGCTTACTTCTGTCCAAGTTTTTTATTGGTTTGGAGGCAGTGAGTGGTGCTAAGTCTTAAGGAGGGTCAGTAATAACTTGTGTGTCATTTAAAGGCTTTTAGGCAGAAGAGGACTATATCCACAGGAAGAGGATACTTTGAGATTTAAGGTTTCAACCTTTTCATATATACCTAAATTGTTTTATTCGATGGGTCAGTGTCTCATTCCCTACTGACTTGTCTTCTCACTTGAGAAACATGGGGTGATTGAGTATTGAAACAGCCCTGCAACTCTGCACATGTTCCAAACAAATCCAGAGCCTGGACCTGAAATCAATACTTGAAGCTCCAAACTCCAAACTCCATAAACAATATTTTTGATTGTAATAATTTATATACCATTATTTATCATTTATGTCTCTGTCTTTTTAAAATGATGGAACCTGCAGCACTCAATATAATGTGAAGACTTGTTATAAAGAGAGAAAGTATTTCTAGCCCAAAAATGTTTTGTTTATAGACAAAATTCCTAGGATACATTTGAGAAGGTAGGAAGAGAAAGATTTCACATAGTTGAGAACATTAATCCCGGTCCTTATCCTATAAGTACAAAAACTGATTTGAAACTGCTGTGGTGGCCTTGTGTTTCTCCACTTGTGTTCTTAATTTGTATTCGTAGCTCTTATACTCTTTTGCTCTTATGTGCATTCTTAAGGTATTATAAGAGAATCCAGGTGGTTCAATAGTCACTATATGTGGTAACAATGAAGTGACTCAGAGCTTTGATTTCTCCAGGCTTTACCCTCTACCTGCACTTCATCTCATGCCACCAGCAGTGATAATTTCAGTAATCGCAAAGCCAGATTACCATAGATCACCTGTGTCCCACCTATGTCCCATTTACCTTCTCCCTCACCCAGCAAGACTGTCATCCTACGTTACTCAAAATATGACTAGCACACACCAGAATCCAATTCTGACGGCCTCTTTCCTGAGGTCATTTCCGTACAAATTACTGTATCAGTCAGGGAACCAGCAGGGATCAGATGGTATGCTCAAATTAGGATAATTTAAGGAGACTTTATTTACAAAGTGACTAATTACAAAGGTATAGGTGAAGAGTGGGAAACCACAAGAGACAGTGCAAGAAGCTGGATGTAACAGCAGCAGCAGAGCTGTCATCATTAGCCATGTGGAGATAAAGGGAGGCAGGGCGCTCCAGCCAGCCTGAGGTTACATCAATTAGAGAGAACCAGAGGATCAGTTCCTTCAGTCCAATCTCATCCAGCCTAATAATTTCCTCCTGGCCCATTTTTTTCAATTCTCAGCTCAAAACCCATCTCCTCAAAGGTTTTCCTTGCCTATCTCTATAACATAGCTCCACCACCTCCCTCTCCTCAAGCACTGTCTAGCTTATTTTTTATGGCATGTATCAGCATTTGGCATTATTTTTTATGCTTCTTCTCCCTCTACAGTCTTACATTCTAGTCAATTTCATGACTGTAAGAATTATGTCTCTCTTAGTCCTTGTTGTTTCCTCAACAATCAGAAGAGCATCTGGCATATAATAAACAATAAATCAATATTTAGCAAGTGGTGTGATGAAGAAATGTTTGAAAATGTTTAAAAAAGAATGTTGAGGACTGAGGATAATAGGGATCATTGATTGCAGAAGAAAAAATGAATTACAGAAAGTGATTAAAGAGAGAAATTAAATTAGAACAGGGAAAATGAGGGAAAAGATAAAATGATGTCACAATGTCAAACATGGGGGAATGAAACCATTTGTAATGCTTTTGTAGATAACTTGGAAATGACACTGTCTTGTGGAGATTATAGGTTTAGTCTTAGAAATGTTTAAAGGACTTTCTTCAAACCTGATGCTTCTAAGTGAAAAGTTTGAAAGACATATGAAGTAACAAAGTGTCTATTAAGGGACTACTTCAAGAGTCAACAACATAGAAGTTATATGAATAATAACAATCACATATTCTACATGCCTCAAATGTCTGATGTGTTGTTTAAACAAAGCCATATTAACAAACCAGTCAAGGCATATTTACTGAAATCTTTCTGTAGGTCCAACTTCACTTCATGAGTCACCAAATTTTTTTTTTATAGTGTAATACAAGCGAGGTGTTTTAGAACACTTTAAGATCTAGCACATCTATTTAAGTAGCAACAAATTTAATCATTCATTTTTCTGAAGCATGTTCAGATATAAAGTCAGTAAAATAAGCAAACAAACAAATGCACATTTCCATAGCTGAAATGAAGAGAGAAGAAAAGAAAAAGGAGGAGGGGTGAGGAAGAAAGGAGGAACAAGGGAGGCAGAAAATGTTAAGTCTGGGACACACACCAGCATGTCCTGAGCTTCTTTCACATAACATCTCACAGACTCCTCACACAGCTCCTGGAGCTAGATATTACTGATTTCTCAATTTGAAAAATTTTCAAGTGAGGATGAGAAAAAATAGGTAAATTTCCTAAAGTCATTTTGCTACAAGAGCTAGAAGTCAAATTCTTATTCCACTCCAAATCTCACAAACATTCCACCACTCACTAGTTCTTCCACACGAGAAGAAAAGATGTAAGTCATCATTCATTACATTTGTACTACATTTGAGGTCAGGAGGCTTTTCCTAAAAAAACAAGGAAGAGTTGATACACACTACATAATCCTATTTAGAAAATAGCAATTACTTATTCCTATTGCCTTTGCTTGTCTCCTACATATATTCTAGCATTTTAGTAGGATTGACTGTGTTTGATTTAAATTTACAGGCTCTAGTATCACCAACTCTCTTGGACTTATTTATCATTCAAAAGTCTGTCCTCCTTGTCATCTTCCTCCTCCCTATCCATTTGTCTTGTCTCTCTTTTCCAGGCCATCCCTTCCTTTCTGCTTTCTGCTTCCTCAGATGATTTAGGACTGCAGAAAGCCTGGAATCAGAGCTCCCTCCCTGAGTGGACAGGCAGAAAGTGTGGAGGTAAGAGTGATGCCCAGATCTTGGAGAAACTCTATCATTCTGACAGCAATTTATAAAATGTCACCCACTTAATTATTTGATAGACCAGTTGAAATATATAGCAATTCTTATTACCAAATAGCTTTTAATTATTAGCACACTGTTTGTCCAATAGCATGGAGGCATTGGGCTGGCATTGATACACATGGTCCTTTTTGTCCTTCAAGTGTTACAGCATCATGGGAAATATAGACAGAGAATTGTATGGGTGGGTGTTGTAGATGCACGGGGGAGGTGATTCATTCATTCTGCAGGTATCAAAGGAGGTCTTCAAGAAGGAGATGATACATGGACTGAGTCTTAAAGAATGATTGACATTTGCCAGTCAGTAGAGCAGGGTAGGAAAAAGATAAAGGGATACAAAGTTATATAATAAAGTTAGATTACTGTCTTCATAGGCAGAAAACATGCCAAAGAGTCCACTGTAAGAATTAAATTACTTCATCAAATGACCTCATTGATATGGTCCTGATTACAACACAACACTTCAATTACTTAATACTAGATTAGTGAGCCCACAGGTACTATTTTTTGGGGGGGGGTTAGATTTGTGAACTACCTATATTTAGAAATGTGAAATGTCTTCTAACTTCCCCTTATAGTAACATGAACTTTGGCATTTTTCTGAAAAGTTAAAATTGTATTCAGGTGAGATTTTTCTTTTGTGTCTGGCTCTGAAATGTAACTTTTGCATCAGGAATTTGAGAAGGACAATGCTTCTTTGGTATGAACAAATCACACAGGAATGCAATGCAACCTTTGTTGATTAGACCCTAAATCATCCTCCTTCCACTCAACCCCTCATTGACTGACAGTCCCCATTGCCTTGGCAAATTAGCTATCTTCCCCTATGATGTCATCACATTTCCTCCACTGTGAAACATATGGCATCACTGATAATCTGTCTGATGTTCTAACGTTCTTGCTCACCATTACCCTCAAACGTTGTTGCAATTTGATTACCCTCATAGTGCAAACACTGTATTGTGTGGAGATAGAATAGTTATCCTTCATGTGTACTCTAACTGCCATGCATTACCTTTTACTCTGTAGATGCTGCTTGGAAATATGACTCCAGTGGCTAGTTACTGGGAAAATTGATAGCATGCTTTCTAGAAACCTATAAAAAAGACAAATCTCACTATGTAAGACTTTGGTTCTCTTTTTTTCTGGGTTGTCGTATTTTATATGTTCTATTTTGTACTTTGTGAACTAAAATATAACTCAATATTGTAGCAGATTTCACATGATTAAAAATGGCATGGAAAGATCTGAAAACATACCAGTACAGCAGCTAAGCTTGTCTGACATACATATTGAGACTACAGGGAAGCATGTTTTTCCCTGTCAGAATGTGACACCTCTTTGTAAAAGTTACTCTAGAGACTTGTTTATCTAATATCTGGCTTCTTTCAGCACACGTTTTTCAATGTTGTTTTCTTCCTCAAAGAAAACAAATGATGAGACTTTTTATAACCAATTGGGAATTTCTACACAATACATAGCGTAAAGTGGTATTGATATTCACCTAAATATCAAGTTCTCAAATATCCACCAAATTTTTAGTTAGCTATTCACACCAGTTTTGGCCATTTTAATCTAATTATACAGGTATAACTAGTTTAAGAATTCAGAATGATGAAGGTGCAATGCACCCTTAAAAGCTATAAGATGTGTTAGACATCTTATAGCTTTTAAATGATTTAACCTTCATTACAATCTGTTGAGGGAGGTATTATTATCCCTACTTCATGGATGAGTCATCTGAGACTCAAAGTTTAATTGAGTTATTTAAGTTTATATAGCTACTAAATGGCAGATAAAGGAAACATTTAACCTGAAGTCCTTACATTTTGTCTCATACATATTGCCTTTCACAAGGGAGGCTCAGTTTCAGTATCATAAAGGATCTTTTTCATATGACTTAACCCATTGGACAATATCCAGGAAACTCAGCGTTTCTTGGGTCTCAGACTTATCCTTGTTCGAGATGGATAAGTTAGTGGGTTAGGAAGAGGAGTTGGGGTTGGTATCTAATTAGTAAACTGCTTCTAATATTTGATGCAAAATTGTTTTCTTAGCAACAATCTAGAAAAACTTCAACAACATATGGAATTATAACCACCCAGGAAAGTAACTCAACTTAAGAAATGTCTTGCAAATGAATTAGTGAGGAGAATACAGTAAATACAAATTCTAATTCAGGTAAGTAGGTACATGTGTAGTTAAAGAAACTTGTGACAGAATAAATTGTATTATTGCCTAAATGAAGAATTCATTCAAACCAGAGTGGTCTTTATGGAGTCTAGAAATTTGGAAGTGAAGGGAGGATGAAAGAATTCATCTCTTAAGACTAACATGGACAGACTTGGAAGGCATTATGCTAAGTGAAAGAAGTCAGATGGAGAAAGACAAATACTGTATGATATACATGATATAAATATATATACTCAGTTTGGATAATATTCTCTATAATTTTGTGCATCAATATTTTTCACTCAAATTTATATTATCCTATTTTTCCATATCATTAAACATGTCTTTCAAAACCATGATTATAATGATACATAACATTCCATCACATGGACATACTGATTTGTTCTTTGGATCTTGTACCAATGAAATTTCATATTTATTATATGATTAAGAATACTGATTACTGTCCTAAAATCTTTGCGCACATCTCTGATTACTTCCCAGAAGGAATTCATAGATGTAGCTATACTGGACAGAAAGGTATAAATATTTTGAAGGCTTTTGATAGTTCTGCCAAATTGACTTCCATGGAATTAGTACTAATTTATTCCCATCCGTAAGATATTGGCATATTAATGTGATTTTTAAAATATATGTTTTCATATGTTAATTAGTCATTTATATTTTTATTACATGATATTTTGTTCATATTCTTTGACAATTTTTCTCTGATGACGCAGAGTGGTTTTATCGTAGATTTTTTAAGGCTTTCTGTGCATCAGGGATATTAACATTTTTATTTTGAATATGTCAAAAATTGATCCTACTTAAGTTTTTATGGTAATATTTAAAGCAATTTTTTAGGTTTTTTTTTTTTTTTTAAATGGTGCTCAGATTTTCTAGGAATTTTCTTTATGTTGTATCCCTGTGCATTTATACTAAACAAGACTTACCTAGCTTGAGTACAGTTTTACATGTGTTCCTTATGGTTTCATTTGCATTTAATTCCTCAATTAGTCCAGAATTTATATTGATCTGTGTTAGATACATACCCTGTTGATATAAAATATACTGACAACTGGGTAAATTAAACTCTGTTTGGTCTTCCTTACATCCATTTTTGCTCCTTTTCAATCCAATCTCCATGTTACAACCAGAGTAATTTCATATCTCTAGTCCTTAATTTTCTCATATTTAACATGTGACCACAAAGAAGAAATAAACACAAACTCTAACTCCTTGCATTTTGTAAGTTTATTGTGAAGCCAATGCCAATTTATAAGCTCAGTTAAACAAAATTTAACTGTCAGACGACAGTTCAAGGAATGCCATCCGGCAATGTTTGGTAAATAGCAAATGAGAGACATTATGAAACATATACAGATGCTCAAAAGAAAGAGTGCTTGAGAGAACTGGAATGCCTAATAGAATTCCTAATAAACCAGGATGAACTTCAGTTTGACCTTGAGGTATAAGTAGGATATACTTAAATCAAATTAAATTGTAACAAAAGGAATGGCAACAAAGAGTAGAGAATGATGTTAGTAATACTGGCATTTGTAGGGGAAAAAGAGTATAATAGATCTTGTTTTAGCAAATGACTTCTTTGTTGTTGCCACATATTTACAGAATATAAAAATGGGAGTTGGTAAGGCTTAATTGGTGGCTTAATTATGCTACAGACTCGTTATAGATATACTGAGACACACTGGCCTACAGGTTTAAGAAATAGTTTGGTTTGGAAAGAAATTGCCATGGAAAACAATTTTCAATAACCTTTGCTGGTCAGAATAACCTCCGATCTGTGTTCTGCTGAGTCAATTTTGCTTCTTATACATTTCAATCAGTTGTCATGCCAACCTCCCAGTTCTTCTTAATGTGAAGATGGCTGGATGTTAACCTGGGCATTTGGAAAGATAAGTTGTTAACTTCCAAACAGAAGTGATGATTTAGGTTGCATTGGGTGAGTTGCTAAATGTCCATTCTAGTCATTTCAGTCTTCCCAAATTTATAAATCCTTCAGATCACACATTGCTTCCTTCTGAGAGAATAAAACTTGACTCAACTATGATAACTGCTGAAAAGCACTCCACGTTTTAGTATTTTTCACTGGTTAAAAGTCCCAGTGAACTTTGGTACCAAATTCTTTGGTACAAGCCTTAACCTAATATCAGAGTGGATTGTTGAGTCATATTGCTTATCAAGGGGATAAATTTCAGGAATGTTTTGATTGTTCATTATTTTGAAAGGGTATATGTCACACATTGTTCAAGGGACCTTCTCAATTTCAGGTATTTTAGTTATTCATTTCAGGAAGTTAATTTATTTTGTAAGTAAAAATATTTGCATAAATTAATCAACATATTTTCTTAAATAACTGAGGGAGAGAGAGAAAGAGAGGGAGAAATTTTCTTAGTTCAGAAAATATGACCACTTTTCAAAAAGAATCTATGAAATGGTTCTCTCTCTAGCTCTTCTTTTGAAATAGAAATATAATATACATGATAAGCAAAAACCACTCAATTAATTGAATCTGGAAGACAATTTCTCTCAATGTTCATTTATTTATGGATTGTGTTTTACTGAACCTGGTGATTTACTGTTTGGTAAATCCTCAAAATGTTAAACATAGAGTTGTTATATGACCTAACAATTCTACTCCTAGATATTTATTCAAGAAAACTGAAAACATGTCCACACAAAAATCTGTACATGAATGTTCATAACAACATTATTTGTAAAAACTTAGAAGTGGAAACAACCCAAATTTTCATCAACTGATAAGTGGATAAACAAAATGCAATTTATCCACCAATAGAGTATTATTCACAGTAAAATGGAATAAGTAAGCCACAACATGTATGAAGCTTGAAACTGTCATTAAATGAAAGAAACTGGTTACAAAAAATTGACATATTGTTTGATTCCATTTATATGAAATGAACAGCATAGGCAGATCCATAAAGACAGAAACAAATTTGTGGCTGCCAGGGGATAGGTGTAGTGGGAAGCGGGGACTGATGGCTAATGGTTTTTGAGTTACATTTTGGAGTAATGAAAATGATCTGAAATTACAGAGTGGTAAAGGTTGCACAACTTGTTGAATATACTAAAAACCACTGAATTATATGCTTTCAAAGGGTGAATTTTGTGGTATATGAATTATATCTCAAAAAAAGTCATTCAGTCTCTCCTAACTCTCTTATCAAAATGCCCCAAAGTTCCCCGGTGTGTGCTCTCCACATGCTTCCTCTATCCTTTGTTGCAGCAAGCTGAAGAAACTTACCTTTTACTGACTCCAGATGTATTCCTTATGTCTTTGGCTGGTGAATTTTACCAGTTCTTCAAACTTCAGTTGAGGTAATCCTTAATTATCGGTTCCTCAATTGACAATAATAACCATGGTGTATATTCAACATGATTTACAATTTGCAAAGATTTTGTTTGCTGTTGTTTTCTTTTAACCTTGTATCATGCAATCTTCTCAAAAGCCCACTGAAGTATTACTATTAGAGTGCAGGCTATGAAGAGTTAAAGAGGTTATTTGCCCAAAGTTACAGGGCCTGTTGTGGTGGTTTCCAAATTTGAACCCGAGTCGCCAGATTACAAAATGTTGGATTTCATTTTCAGTTTGTTCCAAGGAATAATCACTTTGTTTTAATTTTTCAAGATACAAAGTAACACTCACTTTTCTTAGTGGATAAACCTATACTTTTTCTGCCAAAATTACCGAGGGTTTAATTTTTTCTCTAAATCAATTTCGTCCTTTAATGTATAAGACTGAAGTCCTGTGGCTTTCCTTGGTAACAAGTCATAAAGAGGTAATTTATGTTGAAATGCTATAACATTTAACAAGAAGGCATCTCACCCTGTAACCAGGAAAGGCAATGTATTTTTATATTCTTCCCCCTGCCCCCAACCCCGGAACCACTAGGTACTGTGACTATAACTCCAACTTGGTCAGGTGAGAGAATCTGTATTGTTTCTCCCTCCAGAATAAATTACAATGGGCATTATAAAAGTAAGATGGTGTTGTTTGTATCTTGAAACCCCCTTTTCAATTTCATTTTATAGATTCTCAAAATACAAGTTGCAAGTGAACACTTTTATTACTATTCCAAATAGTACTGTTGCCCAGTTATTTATGCACTGACTTACCAGTGCATGCATTACATTTTACAAATAGTTTTGATTGCAAAAGTAAGCTTTTATTTCATTTAAAAGTTTTCTTCTCCTATCAAATAGAACTCTTTATTGGTCTAGATTTGTTGTGTTTTTCTTTCTCTTCTGTCTCCTACTGATTTCAGTAATCTGTTTGTTGGAATACTTTTTTTTCATCGTCGTTTATTTTGGGTTTGATTTTGGCTTCTGTCAAATAAACCTACTAATTAACTTTCTTTTCACATTTTTTTCAGTAGGATATTATAGTCAGGGTCCAATGTGGTAAAATTTGAAGAGATAGTTATGAGTAGTCAAATCTATTCTATTTATTTAATTTCCTTCAATACTTTTGTTGGAAAGAGCTTGAAATTAAGAGTGAGATATGTAAGATGTCTTATAATCTACTATTTACTTACGATGTGACTCAAAAAAATCACTTAAGTATTATAAAGCCAAGGATTCCTTACTGTATGATGGAGAGAGCAATATCAATCTTGAGAGATTAGTCTAAGAAGTAAGTCCCTGGTGGGCTGACAAGAATCAGGAAAGCAAACATATTAGTCAAGGATGACCAGGTCCAATCCTGCCACCATACTTTTGATACATTTATGTTCTTAACAAGAAATTGCCAAATTCAAATTTTGGACTCATATAACATCAGCTTATATTAAAATGGCCTCACCTGGTTTGAAAAATTCAAGTTTTCTTGTAGCTGGTGTTTATTTCATTTGTTCTCCCAATGGCACTCTGACACTGATAATATATATATGTACATGGAGTATTATCTGCCTATAACACATACAGAAAAACTAAGGAAGAGAAGAAGAGCAGTCAACTTGAGACTGTGTGGGAAAGGCAGTCCTGCAGAGCCTGGCACCCCTGCACAGTTGCATAAGAGTATGCTGCTGTGGTTCTGGAACATTTCTTTATGCGGACATAGAGTCCTCAGAGCCTGTGCTGGGCATATTGCTTTGTTTAGGACTACCTTTTCCTGTTCCAGATTTGATGTGTACATCTTTGCTCTGCCTGTGTTGTGGTGGCATGTGGCTAACCCTACTGCTGTATCTGTTGCTGGCAGTGGTCCTCTGCCTGGAGCACAAGAAGAGTGTGTTGAGACCATCTCCCTGCATTGGTGGTAGGGTGGAACCCTCTGGCCATAAAGGACCAATGCTCACTATAGACGCTGACCTTGCTCTGAGTAAAGCGTTGTTCCATCCAGTGCCTGTGTGACTCATGTCTTTTTTGGCAGCCTCTGAACCTGCAAGGCAAGTGGTGGGGTCCTGGGACTGCTGCTCTCCCTGCTGGTAGACGTTATTATGCTCTTTGCTGTACTCCACAAGGTGGAGCTCCTCCCCTAGAGGTGAGAACAAGTGTCACTTGCTTCACAATGTGTGAGCGGCAATGGTCATGCTGCAGCCCTTGGTGCTGCCATTATTATTATTATTTTGGCTGTGCCACTCGTGGGATAGTAGTTCCCTGACCAGGGATTGAACCCATGTCTCCTGCAATGGAAGGGTGGAGTCCTAACCACTGGACTGCCAGGGAATTCCTGGTGCTGCCATCATTAACTTGGGTGGGACTAATAAAATCCTCATCTCTCATATTGCTGTCAATCCACATATTGATACTTATTGCTAGAGAAATGTGGCAGCTCTTTTTGGCTGTTTTTCATGTTAAGAGTTAATCTTTTTAAAGCATCATTCAATGTGATTTTCCTTCTTAGGCATGATGTCAATGTACTGTTTTAGAAGGTGAGTTTTAACATTTTTTTAACATCTTTATTGGAGTATAATTGCTTTACAATTGTGTGTTAGTTTCTGCTTTACAACAAAATGAATCAGTTATATATATATATATATGTTCCCATATCTCTTCCCTCTTGCGTCTCCCTCCCTCCCACCCTCCCTATCCCACCCCTCTAGGTGGTCACAAAGCACCGAGCTGATCTCCCTGTGCTATGCGGCTGCTTCCCTTCCCACTAGCTATCTACCTTACGTTTGGTAGTGTATGTATGTCCATGCCTCTCTCTTGCTTTATCACAGCTTACCCTTCCCCCTCCCCATATCCTCAAGTCCATTCTCTAGTAGGTCTGTGTCTTTAAACATTCTTAAAAACAGTTTTCCTATTCCTTCTTCATCAAAGTGATTTGGATGATTTATTCCTATTTCTTTAAGGCAGTGATTGCTACTTCATATTTTACAGATTCTAGACAATAATTTCTTGTATGTGTTCATCTTTTTCTGAATTTTATTCATTGTTTCCAAGGTAAGAAATAGTACTTGAATCCTGAGTACTCCATCTGTTTATTTGTCAGTATGTTAAAGAAATCTTCATGTAATATTGGATTTTAAGTTTTGTGGGCATCTGGCCTGAAGAGTTTATTCTTTTTGTTTTATCCCTTGAAAACTAATTTTAGAAATTCTGTGACATACCCTTGAAATGTATTAAAAAACAACATTGGGAATGACATAGAATTCATAAGAGAGCACACAGTGTGAGTTTACTTTCCCTTTGTGAAGGCCTTATATTCTAAATCAATGTTGTTCAATAGCATTTTCTGATGATAGAAAACATTGTATAACTATGCTGCTAGTCAGTATGGTAGTCACGAGCCACATGTGGCTATTGAGCATTTGAAATGTGGGGAGTGCTAATAGGAACTAAATTTTAGAATTCACCTAAATCCAATTAACTTTAAATCTAAATAGCTACATGGGGCTAGTGTTTACCATGTTTAAAGAACAGTTACAGGTCTTATATCTTATTATGTGTGCTTTATACAATCTTTGACATTACTTGTCGGCAAAATGGTTCATCCAAAGCCAGAAGAGTTACAGAAAACTAATCAAAAATCAATGTTATAATGGAAGCAACGTGAAACTTGAAGTCATACAGAACCTGGTTTACATTGAAGAAAGCCACTTAATCTATATAGAAGTCTCTACAAAAGAAGATTAGAATACCTTTCTTTATAAATGTGTGGAGTGGTGGAATTAAATCAAATCAAATATGCATGAAACTCGAGCAAAAATAAAGGACTCAATCAGAATTAGTCTTCTTACATTTCCCCTACTGTGAGTATTTAGAGGTTTATCACAGGGCACTTCCCACTGGTCAGCTTGGGAGTTCTTCTCCAACAGGGATGTGGATACCTACATGTATTTTTTGTAAACACACAATGATAATATATGTTTTTAGCAGCATGCTACGTATCTTGATTCATATTTCCCTTGTAACAGAAGCACATGTTCATATTCAATTTATGATTAATTTTAGCATTTGCCTCTTGCTCAGAAATTATATATATATGAGTTTGGTTTTAATAATGTAAAATTGAACAAGTAAGAGCAAGGAGCTACTTTGTACCCTTGTGGATCTTTTCTCTTTATTAGTCAGTATTCTTTCAAGAAAACTGAAACAAGTATAAAGAAAATTATTTGCATGTATCAGAAGTTCAGAGAGAGAGAAGGGAGTAGCAAATTAACTCAGGTGTTAGTATCTGTGATAAACAACAGCCCCTGGCCAGTACAACCCAGCTGGATGAGTTACAGTGAGGAGAAGTTGGAGCCTTCAAAATCGGAGGAGGGGGCATATGGCCAGTACTGGAGTTAACAGAGGTGCAGCTACCATTTTGGGAGAACAAAGAAATTTGAGTCTTGTGATTGAAGCTAGAAATTCTTAGCAGGTGCACACATCTAGAAATGCTGCCAGACAAAATAGAGAGGAAGAAAGTGGCTTCTCTCATGCTCTTGCCATCTGATCTCCCATTAATGCCTCTTATTGGTGGAAACTAACAAGAAGCCAGCTATCAAGGGAGACTGGGAAGTGAAATCTGCATACTCTTAGCCACAGCATTAAGGGACAAGGAAGTTGTATGAGAGGCCGAAAAAACAAAAAAAAGGTTTATAACTGCATATTTTCTGTCAAAGTAATAAAACTTACAAAAATTATATAACTCGTTTGTTTGCTTGCTGATAAAGGTTCTTGGATCTTTCTGGCTATAATTTTTAGAACATTCTTCCTCTTCATCGTTTTAAATATTTCCTCTTTCAATTTACCTGTCTTCTCATTTCCAGTATTCCAATTATGAACAAATTAGACTATTTGAGGTTGTCCCATAGTTCTTGGATGCTCTTTTATCTATGATTTTCTTTGTGTTTCTGTTTGGTCAGTTTCTGTTGATGTCTCTACGAGCTGACGTATGCTTTTCTCGTCTGAATTGAGTCCACTGATAAGCTCATTGAAGGCATTCTGTATCTCCATTACTGTGCTTTCCTTTCATCTCATTTCCATTCAATATTTTCATGTAGTTTTGATATCTCTGCTGAAAATTCCCATCAGATCTTTTCTCATGTACCTTTCCATTTTCATCCTTAAATGTCCTTAAATCTTTAATTTTAAATTTCTTTTCAGATAGTGTTAGCATTTGTGTAATATGTGGGTTTTGTTTAGTTGATTACTTTGTCTCTTGGAAGTATGTTATTGGTTTTTTCAGTTTGTTTTGGTTTTTGCTTTGTCTTTCCACGTGCCTTATAATCTTTGTTCTTTAAATCAAGACCTCTTGTGTGGGAGAGTAGTGACTAAGGTAAATAGATTTTATACCTGATAATAGGTGGCGTGCCTTTCTATCTGCTTTGCCTTTATTATAGGGGCTCGGTTTAAGTTATTTAGGAATTGGGTTGGGTTTGAGATTCAATGTTGCTATGGTTGCCCGCCCAGGTCCACCAGCTTTACATTTATCTAATGATACCTCGTGTTTGGTGTGGGAGCTGTATTGCCATATTTTTCTCAGTGTCAGCTCCACTATGATTTTTAGGCCTTCCCTTCACACTCTGTATCAAAAGAGTCTTATCAATCCTCTTGCAACTCTCCCAGCTTTTCTTTTCATTCATTAATTAATTCATTTATTCATTCAACAACAATTTAGTGGGTACTGTTCTATGCAAGACAGGGCAAGGCCCTATCTCCTTTATATTTCAACTTGGGGTGTTAATATTTTTATTCTACTAAACTTTAGGACTATTTTGACTACTTACAACAGTAGGAAAACACTTTTGGAAATTTGGTTTCAGTTGAATTTCATTCACAGATTAATTGGTGTGGACATAACAACTTTAGATAGTAAATATTCTAATCCAGAAGAGGAGCATGTTTACTATTTTTTAAAGTCCTCTTTTACGTCCTGAGGTGACATTTTATAGTATAATTTATTATGGAAAACAATAATAAAAACTAACTTGCTGGAGTTGTCCTTAGGCAAAAGATCATTTGATAAGGATACTTCCTAAGTAAAGAGAAAAAAAGAAATTAAAACATCACATATTTTGCCAATATGTGGCAAAATATGACAGGCCCAAAACAATTTGAATGAAGCTGAATCAATAAATCAAAGACTGGTGATTTAAAATATCAATGCTTACTGTTAGTAGAAAATGAGTTCCTGCTTTTCTCCCTCATATTAAATTTTTGGTCTAGACTTGAGCAAAAAAGAAAATAAAATTACTTCAAAAAAAGCCAAAATGTGCTTAATTCTCTAAGATTATAACATATTTATGTGTTCTTTATAAAATTTTGATTTATACATATTAAAATATTATTAAATTTAATGCATAATTAATTATAAATATTATTCTAATTTAGGATAAATTGTATTCTAAACAATTTCTATTATTTAGAAATTTTATTCATCAGTTCTAATTATTACCTCTTACCATAATTTTAAAATGTTTAAATATTTAAAGTGTACATATATGCCTAAATATATATAAATCTATATTTACACCTATACCAACCTCAAATCTGAATGTACAATATCTACATCTCTATCCTTATCTATCCAGCTCTTCATCTATCTATCACGGGTGTATGTAAGTGGAGTTCCAAAAATCTGTATGTTAAGGCTTAGATCTCTCTTCAGGCATCCAGTGCTGAATTTTGAAATACTGACCTGACGGTTTGCTGTATAAAATATTCTGCAGCTCTAAATATGACATGTCCTTAATTTAAGTTTTTCTCCTATGGACTCAAGACAAACTTTTCTCCTGACTCCCTGTTTATACTAATGGTAGCACCAACCCCCCATCTTAGCCTTATACTTAATTTAATCTCCAGAAACCGAAGGCTCTAAACTTTCTATTCCACAAATAAGAGGACTTTGGTCAAATTTTATATTCCCAGAATAATCCTTTACTGAATGTCTCCCTTTCTTACATTAAAAATGCAGCTGTTGCATTTCATTTATCTGTTCAAAAGATGCTATGAAACATCTACTCTTTGCCAGGCATTAAGAAAATAGGAGGGGGTAGAAGTGATATTCTTCCTGTCTTGAGCTCAGAGATCTTAGAGTCTAGCTGAGAAGCCCAATATTAAATAATTGCATTGTGATTTACTGACATCCATATATCGTTAAGCTATTCTATCTCACTTGCCCTGCAGGAGAAAATAAAATATCACCTCCATCCAAAGAGTTTTCCCTGACCCTATTCCAAAGTCCTCATAAGCCTGGTGGTTTACACTGTACTTAGAAACTAACACAACATTGTAAAGCAACTATACACTAATAAAATTACTTTTAAAAAATACACTGTACTTATAATGTCAACTTTTAAGAAAATTTAAAAAATTTAGTACTATTTAATTGATTGTAAGTTCATCAAGTATATTCAACTCTGAATATCCAACAGTCCCCAGAACTGATAGGAAAAATATATATAAATTTAAATGTGTATAAAATTGTCATATTTTATTAGAAAGAGAATATTTTCAAATTCCTTTCTGCTCTGTTTTCCTGCTGTTTTCATTGTTTTTATTCTTTATTCCCAAGAAATTGTAGTGTTGTCATGCTGCCTTATAATTATTCACTAACATTGTGTGACACATGTTGGCTTATTTTATTACATGTTACAAGGATAACAATAAAATCGAGCAAGTGTATGGTAAACAAATGAGCCCAGAAATTACTCCAGGGTAATTCTTCCCATCTTTTTTGTGAATGAATGTAGCAGGTGAGCATACAGAATACCAAGAGCCTGCCTAATGCATTCTGATACCATGTGTGTGTGTGTGTGTGTGTGTGTGTGTGTGTGTGTGTGTGTGTGTGTATGTTTCAAACTTACAGAAGTTAGTAACTTAAATGAAAATAATAAATGCACAGTACATGCTATGTAAGTGTATATATTTTAAAGATGAGAATGGAATTTCATTGCTTGATCATTTTCAGATTCATCACACTTTTATGCAAATTCAAACTATCCCTCCAATGCAAATTCTCTCCAGGGAATGACAATGTGCTACCACTGAGGATAACATAAAGAATATGTCACATAATAAGTAAGGTAGCAGAATTACAACCCTTTTCTCTGGGAAATTTAATTTTAATGAATTACTTTTTGAAATTCCTGAGTCTTCAGGCTACCAAAAGTTATGCTTTATTAGTGGACTGCTGGTAATGGCGGTGTTATTCTTAAAAAGAGGGTGTAGGAATTCCCTGGTGGCGCAGTGGTTGAGAGTCCGCCTGCCAATGCAGGGAACACGGGTTCGTACCCCGGCCCGGGAGGATCCCACATGCTGTGGAGCGGCTGGGTAACGTCACAGATAATGACATTAGAAAGTTGCTTAGTCTTAATATTAATAGTAACCCTATTTATTTCCATGAATGAAAATAATCCTGAGTGGGCAAAAATGGTATTATTGGTCAGAAGACATTTTTATAAAATAAAGGTAGACTGATAGAGTAGTTGCTAAGTGAGTTGCACCTGGTGATTCTATTTTATTCTTGGTTAATAGCTATTGTTTTGCTTTCTCACGTTCATTTAGAGGAAATGTCAGTCGCACACTTAAGTTGACCTTGTTCTCAGAGGTCTTAAAATATAAACAAACACATATTTACCTTTCAACATAAGGCCTGTAAAAAAATAAATATTTGTTACTGTTATTTCTGGTCCTCTCTTCCACACTTCACCTTACATGGCTTATTAAACTATCCCACTTCTGAAGTCTCGGTATTCACACGTAGCTTTTGACGAATTTGCTAAATGGCAGTTAAGCAAGTTAACGACATTCGCCACATCTTTGATCGTGTGCCCACATATCAATTAAAAATTAGCCAAAGCTTGTCATTCAAACAGTACTTGGAGTTGTCATTTGCTGACCCTATAATCAGAGTCTGGCCAGCAACTCTGAACTTGAGAGACATAGGCAATGACTATAACATGGGGATAAGTGAGTGTCTTTTCCTAGAGAACTATCTTATGTTCCTGACCACACCAATGTGAAGTGCTCAAGGGCTGTCTTTAACTTGACTTTGACTTGTTTGAATCATTTAATAAGACCATCTTAGCAATAAATACTTTCATAATATAGCAGAGTGTTAGCATAGATGAGCACTTGGGAATTACACACACACACACACACACACACACACACACACACAAATGAATAGAATTCCAGAGTTTTAGATCACAGAAACTGACTCTGCAGATAACAATTTTACAATCGCAGACACACACAATTATTTGCCTGCAGATTAGCTTTTCAAAAGTTTAATAAAACAAGAAAGGATGTTTTGAATAATATCTTATGATATTAACAGCTTGATGAGGAAAAAATAAGACTGTGTATAGTCCGAGGAAAAAATAAGAGTGTGTATAATCCAAGAAAAAATAAATGCCAATCATTTTGGGGATAGTGAATTTTATTTTGAATGTAGGATCAATGACATAGAAACCTAATTGCAGCCTGGATAATATTCACAGAACCTCTGTATCCTCTCCCATTTGCTCTTATTTCTTACACATATTTTCATGGGATTCAAATGATATCCTTGAGAAAATATTCACAGACTGTTTCTGAATCTAGGGCTCTTCACATATTGAAGTGTTCCTTTATATTAATAAAATGGTTGTGAGATGATTTTCTTGTTTGCAGCTCTGTCCTTGATAGTTCAATTTGCCAGCATGTCTGAAAATACTAAACATCTTGAATATAGGCTCCATTAATTTCCCAGTTGGGGAGTGTGTGTGTGTATGTGTGTGTGTGTGTGTGTGTGTGTGTCGATTAAGTCATTTTGTTAGGGCAAAATACTTCAATCACCCCAATCCAATGAGCTGGTTGTCTTTTAAGAAATTACTTTTTTAACAAGAGAAAATATGCCTATGCCTCTTTTCATGGAAAGAAAAAGCATTTTCACCATTAGAATGACTCTGCATTTGTGTGCCATCTGTATATAGTAAGACTGGAAATGGAGTATCCGACCAGAATTTGAGGAAAAAGAAGAACATATCATTTTCTGACACTGAAGCTAATAGAACCAAGATTAAAGCGAGCAGAATGGGTAACTCTGAGATGGCTTCTTAGTGTGTTGTCAGAGGAACAAGAATACTAACTGTAAAGATTAAATGTGAGGTGCAACGTTATACAAGAAAAGCATGGAAAATATGTATATATCACTTTGTGTACTGCATTTTGTAAGGAATAATTTCCAATTTTTAATTAATGGCTTGATTTTTATCAGTTGCTTGAGTGGGTGATAAGGGGAGTGTGAGCAAACCCAGCAGGCGTCATAGGTTAGAGCCCTGACACTGGATTGTGTCCTCAGGTTTCCTGAGGTTGATGAGGTGTTGAGAACATCAGGAGTGGTCAGGAGCACAGAGCAAGAGGAAATAAGGGTTGATCTTGCCTGAGAGAGTCAAGGGTCAAGTTCCGCCATCAAGCTTTGAGCTTAAGCCAAGAAATATCAGAGACATCAGGGGCATAAACTTGTTAGTTTCAAGAGTAAAGAGCAGGGGTGAAGGGGGATGGCTACTTAATTTGTATAGACTATGCAAAATAACAATACAAAGTCCTTATTTATATTAAGAATTCAAGATGGTGACAGAAGAGTATTGAGCGAAGAATGGACACTTCTGTATGCAGGACCCTATGCACATACACACATAAAGGTGGCCTTGGAGAGAAGGGGACAATGTCAAAGGATCTACTTCAAGACATCCTTTCATCCTTTAAAAAAAACTGACAACACACTGTAGAAATAATATTATTTGTATCATTGTTATGTTTAAGTGATTATTTCCCCCTTTAGGTTTATAAAAAGTTTCAGTGTCTTGTGGCAAGGAAATGCATACCTGTGCATTATCCCACATGACCAAGTCGAATTAGTTGGTATGTTTTATTGTTTTTACTTAATTATTGAGTGCACAGCACAAAATAGTGATTTCATGATACATTTTACTTTTTTTAGATGAATTAATTATTTTATAATCTTAGCTAATAGTCTAATTTTGTCCATAGGCCACCTAGTAATGTAAAGGATAGTTTCATTATTCATATTGAGGGAGATGGCCTGGTACATTAAAAATTACATTTGGGTTGTATTACTAACATATACCTGACTGTCAGTGAATCAGTTCAATTAAGTCTAAACTGTAAAATTCACATTACGTATGTGGCTGTAAGTGAATCAAGCTATGTGAAAGATAATGCATGTTTCCCCATTTGTAAATCAAGGATCTCTAAAGGCCCTTTATTACTAACATGATATGATGTGTGTGTGTGTGTGTGTGTATGTGGGCACATGTGCCTATGTTTTAAAGAATTTCACCAAGGGTGGAAAGATCAGGCAATGGATCTGAACATCTTAGAGTTACTATTCATTAACCGAGCGAAGGGACAAAAAGCCAATGATCGTTGAGGACCAAAAAAGGAAAAAAATCTAATGTATTCTTTTTTAATTCTAAGGCTATTAAACCATGTTTGGCAGCTAAATATTTCTACATTTCCAAAATGAATAAAGGTCATCCCGGGGTTAATTACAAAGAAATGAAAGTGGTATTTGTGTGATCACATGGCAGTTGTCATTTCTCTAACAACAACACATTCTAAATTAGAGGGGACAAACCCCCTCAGAATCATTGTAGGGACCAGAACCTTTTCAGATTCCACTTTCTGTGCCTAAGAAATGACCGTTACAGGCAATTTACCCATGACTTTTGGGATTTAATATAAACACACAACAACATTTTTCTTCAGAAAAACATTAAAGAACCCTCTGTGCTTGAATGTCTAAAGCTATACATCCCAACCCCAGCTAGACATGACATTTACATGAGGAGGTTTTCACAGGGAGAGATGTGCAGGCCACACCCCCAGAGATTTTGAATAACCGGTATGGATTTGGGCACACTTGCTGAGGTTTTTGTTTAAATTCCTCAAATAATCTCAATGTTTAGGATAGGTTTAAAAATCACTGGTACCAGGTCTAGATATGTTTAGTCTATACTGTCCCCTGAGGTAGAGTGGGGAAGGAGAAATTGTGTTTTGATAGGGAGAGGTCAAAGTGCTCCAAACTCCTAAACTTTGTCATCCCTTCCCTGCATCTGATTTGATATCTTAAGTCTGGGAACTTTAGAAATGGAGATCCGAGCCTGCTGGATCATCTTTTTCCTGCAGTGGTGAAACCCTAGAAGGGGCTAGCTTATGGGGGCTGGAGGTAAAGTCACAAGGTGCTGTATATATGGTAGGCTTGGTGAAGGTAACTTCAGTGAATCTCTGGGAGGTAGAAAGAACATCTCTGAGAGTGTTCCCCAAAAGTTTCTGCAGCTGCTATTCAAGATAGATAATGGTGAGTCCAAACTTTGCACAGTGACTGACTCTGAGTTAATACATGTTTGTAGAATTAATAAAAGGACCAAGCAGACAGCTGCTGTCCTCTATGTATATGACTGCTCCTTGTGAGGAGAAAATTAGAAAAACTGGATCCTGTAATCATAAGATTCACAAAATAACACAAAATTTTTAGCAGAATCCAAAACCACTAAACAGCCCCATACGATTGAGAATAACAAAGGTATTTTATTACAGCACGATCATAGTGAATCCAAATTTGACCCTACTGCTAAGAGCTGTGGAACTCTTAGCAAGTCACTTCGATTTTCTTAGACTGAATTCCCTCACCTGTAAAATGGGCATATTAAAATTACCTAATATAAGGGGTTATTTGGAGTCTTCATTAAGTTAAAACAATAATAGCGTTTAGTATGTAGTGAGTACTCATACATGTCAGTGATTATAATTACTTTCATGTATTGTAACTCTGATAGCCCAAAAAAGATGGAGAATATTACCAGCAATTTAGCACTTACTATGCTAAATAGCTTATAATTCAGAGCCAGTAGAACAAACTCACTATCAGGAGCTGTTAAGGGGATGACTTACCACTAGGCGCATTTCCATCTGTTGCTGTTGATTAAACGTGCCTTTGGAATTAAAGTTGTCACACGCTAATTATAAAGCTGACGATGGCTAATTCATGTGCCTTGGAAATATACTCCCAGAGTAGCAGGTAAACAGTGTTGGTAATTACAGCTTCTCATTAATTCTGTAAAAAGAGATAATATTAGTTTGAATTACGTGGTTAGTAATCCCCTTTCCCAGAAAAAGTAGAAATTGTGTAGGGGTTGAAAAGCTTGCAATCTGCTACCAGATGTGAAATTTAAGTATAAAGGAAAATCTTAGAATTTGAAGCAGGGAGGTTTTCGTTGGCAAGCCAAACCCATGCTGAGTGTGGTTGGATAACCTAAAGGCTACTTGTATAGCAGAAAATCTCAGTTGGTTCCAGGTTCCAAACAAATGATTCCCTGGAGGAGCAGACAAATGAAGAAATCTTTTGCATCTCCACGTTCAGTGTAGCCATCCTGAGTATTCCTGGGCTAGCACTACTAGCCAACACCAATTATGAAAACTCCAGGACTTCACAGGATGTTCAGGCCAGCTGTTTAGTGTGTCTCGTTGTCTGAGTGATTAATGTACTAGTTGAGACTGGAAGAGACAAGAACAAGAAGGTCATGGAAAATTCTCTCCTACCTTATTTGTTGTTAAATATGCCTCTCACAGTTATTTTACCTCTGGGAGCATTTCTGACTTCTTTGACCAACAGGCCACTAGTAATATATATTACATGTATTCTCCCATGTTTACACCAGCAAATGTTATAATCTTCAAAGCTTGCAGATGCTTTTTAAGTTTCCCTTTTAGAAATGATTTGTTATTGAAGAAAAGAAATATCCCTTGATTCTCTAGAGGACCCTAATTTACCCTGAACATAAACGCATGAATTAATAAACTCAACAGCAAGACCTATATGTTTAAAAATGAATTAAAATAAACCTACTCATTGCTTCTTTTATTTTTGTAAATAATTAATGGCAAAATTATGCCTGTATTAAATATAGCCATTAGTGCACCTGTTTTTTTAAGCAATGCATTATTGATTAAAAGAAGATTAAGAGCTAGCATTTATTGAGTACTTACTACCATCCAGTCTCTTAAATTATTTGATTTAATACTCATGGTTAAGGTGTGTATTTTAATTTCTATTTTAAAGGAGAGGAAAGGGAGGCTCTTAGAAGCTAAGTTGCCCAAGTTTGAAAAACAAAGTTGACTCCGAAATAAGAAAAATTTTCTGTATATCTTGTTACTTCTGGTCTCTATCATTTAAATGTGTCAACAAACAAACAATAAAATAAAAAGAGGTAGAACTGTGAGGTTTGGTCTGATCTAAGCAGTGGATTCCAAACTTGGTTGATTAATAAACTTAGAATTAAAAAAAATCCTTTTGGTTGATTATGTAGGTATCAAATTATTTTTTGGAGGAATGCTAAATATGTTTTTGAAACTAATAATTTTCTTGGTCTAGGCAACAGAGAATGTTAGAATTAAAAACACTAAGATCATTTGAAAGCAGTATGCTGAAATTAAAGAATTATTCAAATAAGAAATCAATCTGAGCTTAATACTTTCTCCATAAAATTGGGAAATTAATATTTGGATTTCCAATGTAACCTAATAGGTGCCCAGTCTGTTAAGATTTATATAAAACTTCAAACTTGGCCTTAGAAGAAATATTCCTTAAAATTGTTTCCATATACTTGTACTGGCTATGGCTATGCCTCTATTAAATTGTTTGCTCAAATCTTCCCTTGATTTGCATCCTGTTGTCTTTGCTTCTTCCATAGTTTTAAAATTCAGTATTTCTTTAAAATAATTTTGCCTTGCTTGTTGCCACTGAAGTTTGTTAAGCATTCCTGGGATCTCACCTTGATGGTAACTCAGCTTTTAGCAGCCGACCTCAAACAACTAAGGGTAAACATATGACCAGTCTGACCTGGCTTCTTTTTTTTTTTTTTTTTCCCCTTTTCTTTTCCACTGTGCAAACCACTTCAGTGCCTGTGGCCTACAGACAGAGGCCAGGCAATGGTTCGGGGCCAGTTTGCTCTGACATGGGACACTATGAGAGGCCCAGAGGAACGGGCTTGCCATAAATCCAAACCCATGCATTGACATGGCTTCTTTAATCTCATATCTCATTACGGTTCCCTAGAGGTGCCATTCTCATTAAGGATTTTACTTATGATGGAAGGACCAAATGGATCAAATCAGATCCTGTAAAAGAACCTTGGAAAAATAACAAGTGAAATATGATGCTAAATGGTTAGCATTGTATTAATAGCATTTTGGTTGAATTCTTAGTAAAAATTAATATCTCCAGAGTGTATGAAACTATATAGGATAAATTACCTGGTTTCTTCTACAAATAAATTGCTTGGAAGAAGGAGGATGAAAGCATAATATAAGAATTAAAAGATATTTTAAAAGACATTGGAAACCTCAGGCAAAACTAATGAGAGGTATTAGATATAAAATAGATATTATTAATGTTGTTTTACCCTTAAATATTGGATGTATATGGAGCTTTATTTATATACAATTGATGTTCCTTTTAAAACTTAGCATGATTGAAAATGCTAGAAGGAGTCTATCCACATCAGGTTTGGGCTAATAAAATAATATGCGAGGGTAAGTGGAAAAAAAAGGCTAATATTAATAATATTCAAGAATATTGTGATTTAGGTAGAATAATTAGACTATATTATCCAATAACCTCCATTTTCAAAAAGCTTTTAATGATTAACTCTCTTGATTGTCTGCCTGGAAAGAAAACATTCACACAATTAACTTTATCAATTCTCCAGTCCAGGATTCACATCTGCAGTATCTGTTAATTTGAATAGACAAACATATTTGGTCAATTAAATCAGATCTTTTCTAGGTAAGAGTCTTAGAATCATATAATGCAGGCATTGAAGGACCCTTGGAGATCATAACACTTTTCTTAACCCAATTCTTTTTTTTATCATTTATAATACACAATCTCTCAGACTGGTATGTAGTATAAATACACTCATGGGTGAGGTTAATTCATTACCAAGGCAGATCAGACCCTATGCCATCTCTGCACTGTGGCATAGTCTGAGAAATTTGTGTGATGTGGTGCTGATTTGGCAGGGTGATTTGCCTGCCATCATGAGGTTTGACCTCACTTAGAAAGCAATGATTTTATTTCACACATTCATTGATAAACAGACATAATACCTTGATAAAAGCCTTTTAATTTCATAATATGGCTTCTATTTTGGGAAATCGCAGGATGCTGCAGATCAATGTGTACAATTGGAACTACATGACATAATGAAATCAGGTGAGACAATGGTATCAGATGAGCTAAATATTGGTCAAATCTCCCTTTGCTCTGTATTGAATAGGAAAAAAAATATCATAAGCCTTCTTTCAAAAAAAATTTCACTTTTTTTCACTATATCTTTGGAAGTGTTCTAAAGATACACAAGTACTAAATACTGTATTAGATATTTTCCAGTCACTCAAATTTCCCATTAATAGATACAAGGAGATCCAGGTGTCCAAAATCAAAATGAAGTAAAAAAAAACAGCAAAAACAACAACAAAAAATTCAATATTAGGCCAGAGATAAGGTCCGTTCACCAGTAGCAGTGCTTAGGCAGCAAGACAGTAAATCAGTTTACCCACTGAAAAGGATAATAAAAAGATGTTTAAAAAGAAACATCAGGAGGAAAAAAAAGCATTTTTTACATAAGAATATAGAAAAGAAGAAGCTAAAATGGTATGATATGCAAATCTTGGTTTTACCCTTTTCTTTTGATGCCATCACTTTCCTAAAAATATTTCAAAGTTTAATTGCAATATATTTCACTTTATGTTAATCAGTTGCTTCAAGTACAAACCTAAGAGTGGAGTTAAGCTGAAAATCAACATGAGGGCTGTTCTTGGGTTGATCTGTAGTGGGTGTGTGTGCACATGTATGTATTTGTATATCTAGGTAAATATATTTTTAATGGTGATATTTTATCTACTTAAACTCATCATTTGATAAAAAAGTTTAATACAAGAATAGAAGATGATAACAATTGAATTTTAAAATTTACAAGAATATACATATTCATATTTCTTTTTGAAGCAAACAATTGAACCATTGGCTTTAGCTAAAGTAGTTTGAAAAACTTAAAGAGAGTAAATTGATATTTAATTATTTTAAAATAAGGAATTTCGATTTAGAAAGTGAGATACACAGACAGCTTCCAGTGGCTGGCCAAATTAAAGTTTGGATTTTTCATTAGTTCCTTGCTATTTTTCAATTATTTTCAGTAATGTGTGGTGTATGATGACTCAGCAAGGTACAATGTGAGCTTCGGGAATTAGTTGTTGTTGTTTTTTTTCTTTGTATGGGACGCGGGCCTCTCACTGTTGTGGCCTCTCCTGTTGCAGAGCACAGGCTCCGGACGCGCAGGCTCAGCGGCCATGGCTCACGGGCCCAGCCACTCCGCGGCATGTGGGATCTTCCCCGACTGGGGCACGAACCCGTGTCCCCTGCATCGGCAGGCAGACTCTCAACCACTGTGCCACCAGGGAAGACCAGGAATTAGTTTTTTAAGGCACCGTGTACTTGGAGAATCATGACAGTCCAAGTGGATGTAGGAGGCCTTGAGATTTCAACCGCTCATGTGTATCTCCTGACCTAGGAGAAAACTCCCACATATGAAAGCCAACATAGTCTTCCCTCAATAACACATTCTATGTCTAAGGAGTGGATTGTAATATTTTGGAAAACTGTACTTTCACTAGCAGTTTTGTGTCTGTTGGCTTGAAATGTTTGCTTCAGAGTTCGGTAAGCAGAAGTGTTACTCTAAAAGACTGTAAAAATTCACTCACAGACTCCTTATTAGAACTCATAATAACCACCTAAAGACTTCAGTTAATCATATTGACAGGAGGACCAAATGGGAACTAGACTTATGTTGAGACTTTTACAGCTCTCTTTATAGATAAAGAGAAATTACTCGCATTTTAGGGCTCATCAAATTCCACAAATGGAGTTATTTGCCCTTCAGCTCCTCAGCTGAATGTGAAAATATTTTTTCCTCATATCATTAGAAGATAACTCCATTCACATTTCTTTATACTAGAATAATGTCTTCTGTAAGTTAAATTTTATTTTTTTCTGCCATTCGAGGAAATACCACTGCTGTATACCATAATTTTATTGGCTTTCTAAAGGTTTGTATGTTTGACATATTTAGGCTTAAAATATCTACAGATAATCGCACTTTAGAGAGAACATCAATTATATTTGTAATCTGAGGACCTATATCTTGTTCAAATGTCTCCCAATAAGTTGTATAATTGTAAACCATGAATTGTCTGCATTAGATTGGAGAGGTTGTGATAATTATTTCAGACAAAATGATTAAAAGTATTAGTGTTCTCCAAAGAAGCAGAAACAATAAGATGTATGTATGTATGTGTATATACACATATATATGAGAGAGTATGAGAGAGGTAGAGAGAGAGAGAGAGAGAGATTAGGAGAAATTGGTTCACACATTTATGGAGGCTGAGAAGTCTCACAGTTAATTGTCTGTAAGCTGGAGACCCAGGAAAGCAGATGGTATAATTTAGTAGAAGCCCAAGGGCAGGAGAAGACAAGATGAGATGTCTCAGCTCAAGAAAAAAAGGGGGCAAAGTCCTCCTTCTTTTGTTCTACTATGTTCCTCAATGGACTGGATGATGTTCATCCACATTGAGGAGGACATCTACTTTACTGAGTCCATTGATTCAAATGCTAATCTCATTCAAATGCTAATCTCTCTCACAGCCACACCCAGAAATAATGTTTAATCTGGTACACTGTGGCCAGTCAAGTTGATACATACGATTAATAATTACAAGTCCACCCCTTGTCAACTTGACACCAATATGCATCTCCTTAAACCATACTAAACCTCCAAATAAAGACGATAACAAGGTCATAATGCTGCCTAATAGGATACGACTATCCTGCATTCAACCAAATATGCACTAACCCATTCCCTAGAAGAGGAAGTAAAGTCCTTGAGTGATGTTTACTATTCTTGATATCCCATAACTTAAATGCTCTGATATAACATTGATATATATATACAATAGATGTGTGATATATATGTATATACACACACACATACAGTTACAATAAAATGAAGAGAAAATCCTCATGACAATTACAGTCCTCACTTCTGTAACTGAGTTCTCTTGTAATTGTGGTGATTCAGAGCATATACAGCTTTCTGGAGAGCCTTGCACCATCCCTGCAAGACACTACCACCTATCTGACATTTTAACTAAGTCTTCAAATTGTCATTGCATCATTCTAACAAGCCCACTATTTCAGGATGGTGGGGCACATGATCAAATCAGTGAATTCCATGAGCATGGGCCCAATGGCTCATTGCTGCACTTCCTTTGCAGTGAAGTGTGTTCATTGAGTCAAAGCAGTGCTATAAGGAATATCATGGTGGTACATAAGACATACTTAAGTCTGTGGGTGGTAGTTTTGGTGAAAGCATGGAGTGCTAGGAAGGCAAGTCCATATCCAGAGTAATTGTCTATTCCAATAAGAACAAAATGCTGTCCCTTCCACAATGAAAGTGGTTCAGCGTAATCAATCTGCCACCAGGTACCTGACTGATCACCCCAGGGACGGTGTCATATCAGCATTGGTTTCTGTTGGTGTCAGATTGAGCACTCAACAGTGGCTATGTGAGCCCATGCAAAATCTCCATTTCTACCACCATTTCCGTGCAATGTTAAATAGTGATGCTAAAAGCAGTGATGAAAGCAGCCATCTTTTTCTTCTCTCTGATCTTAGAGAGGAAGCACTGTCTTTCACCATTGAGTATGATTTTAGATATGAGTTCTTCATAAATGTTCTCTATAATGCTGAGGAAGTTTCATTCTATTTCTAGTTTTCAATGTCTCTGTGTGTGTGTGTGTGTGTGTGTGTGTGTGTGTGTATTTTATCATGAAATGGTGTTATAGTTTGTTAAATGCTTTTTACGCATCAACTGAATGGATCATGTGCTTCCCCACCCCCACTTCATTTCATGGATTGATTTTTTTACACCGAAACACCATTTTCCCGGTATAAGTCTAATTCAGTCATGGTGTATAATGATTTAGTATGTTGCTGGATTCAGTTTGCTAATATTTTATTGAGGATTTTTGCATCTATATTTAACAGTAATATTAATCAGTAGTTTTCTTGTGCTTTCATTCTCTGCTTTTGTATCAGGGTGATATTGGCCTCACAGAATGGGTTAGGAAGTATTCTCTTCTATCCTTTTTTTTTTTTTTTTTTTTTTATGGTTTTTAAAAGAGAGTTTGAAAAGGATTAGTGTTAATTCTTCTTTAAAAGTTTGGTAGAATTCACCAGCAAAGCCAACTGGCCCTGGAATTTTTTTGTTGAGAGGCAATTGATCACAGGTTCAATCTCTTTACTTGTTATAGGTCTCTTCCAACTTCCTATTTGTTCTTGAATCAGTTTTGGTAAGTATGCATTTATAAGACTTTATGTATTTGATCTAGTTTATCTAATTTGTTGGTATATAAGTTTCACAGTATTCTCTTATAATCTTTTTTATTTCTGTAAGGTTGGTAATAATGCCCCCATCTGATAAATTATTTGGTATGTTCTTTCATTTTTCTTAGTCAATCTAGCTAAATGCCAATTCTGATGAGTTTTTCAAAGAGCAAGATTTTTACTTTTAAGTTCTTTCTATTGCTTTTATAATGTCTATTTTTTTTACTTCTGCCCTAATTTTTATTATTTTCTTTCTTCTAATCATTTTGGGTCTAGTTTGCTCTTCTTTTTTATTCCTTTAGGTGTACAAATTTTCTTTCTTCTAATCATTTTGGGTCTAGTTTGCTCTTCTTTTTTATTCCTTTAGGTGTACAAATTTTCTTTCTTCTAATCATTTTGGGTCTAGTTTGCTCTTCTTTTTTATTCCCTTAGTTGTACAATTAGATTATTTATCTGAGACATCCTTTATTAATTTAGGTTTTACAGCTATAAATTACCTCAGCACTGATGTCACTGCATCTCATAACTTTGGGTATATTGGGTTTTCATTTTTATTCTTCTCTAAGTATTTTCTAACTTTTCTTGTGATTTCTTATTTGACCCATTGGTAGGGTAGTTTTAAAATGTGTTGCTTAATTTCCATATATTTTTAAATGTTCCAATTTTACTTGTTATTGATTTCTAGCTTCATTTAATGGTCATCTGAAAGGTCACTTTCTATCATTTCAATTGTTTTAAATTTATTGAGACTTGTTTTGTGCCCTAATATAAGGTTTATCCTGGAGGATAGTCTATGTTTATTGAATAGAAAATGTATTCTGCTGTTGTTTGGTAGAGTGTTCAGTATAAGTAGTCTGTTAGATCTAGTTGGTGTATAGTGTTTTTTGAGTTTTCCATTTTCTTATCAATCTTCTGTCTGATTATTATGAACATCTCCTGGGCCAATTATATGTTGTACAGTGGAAGGAGATGAAATGAATTCCATGTGTGGTTATGCTTTCTAGAAACTTTTAATCTCATTGTAGAGAAAAGACAGATGAAGCAGTGAACACAAGTTCAAATGCATCATAGGGATAAGAGATAAAATTCACATGAGCTACTGCTGGTGTGGTGTTAACGGCTTTGGAAGAAAGGAGTTAGAAATACAGAAAGAAGAAACCACATAGGTTTCACGGTGAACATTGGACTGTATCTGCATTTTGAAGGATGAAACACACTTATATTGTAATCTTGAAGAGTCAAATGCCAGATATTGTTGAAAGAAAATATATGTAGAGAACATCATTATTCTGTGAATTAAGGGTTACACTTAATAAAATTGTCTTAGTTAAGAGAAAATTCTTCCCATACTCTGTGCCACTAAGACATCCTAATACCTACACATATCTTACAATTTTATTATATTAAAATAATCTATTTGTATGTCTTTCATTTTCACTGCATCATGGACTTTTGAAAACAAGGACCATAACTGATTCATGTTTGTATATCTAGTGCTCTCCATGGAATATAGTAATTTATGTGAAAAATTAAATGAATCTCAAGTGGTTAAATAAATCACCAACAGTGTGCTGTTAGTAAAAGGCAGAACTAGAACTTAAACTCAAATCATTTTGGACACTAAAGCCCATGATATTTTGACTAAAATATGCTGCTGCCAAAAACATATACTAAAAATATGCAGATAATAATTATAATTCTCTTGCCTAGGCCTCTAGACTGTAGACTATGTAGATCTAATATACTCATCTGGAAATGCATCAAAGAGATAAATGACCTGAATTATTGCCTCAAGTAGAAAACCATTGAAAGACTGAATCAAGCAGCACATGAGTAGACAGAAGGATTTCTTAGGATAGTTTTCCCCTACTAAACTTCAGGCTTTCTGTCTACCTCTTTCCCTTGAGCCTAGTTTTACTCTCTCAGAAACACACGAAAGAACTCTTTAAAGATGTCAACCTATATGTGACTGTGACCTTATTATGATTTTAGGCAGCCTCTCTGCTAGTGGATGAAGTTGTGTTCCTGTCTTGCTAGTTGTTTGGCATAGGGTGTCCAGCACTGCAGCTTGCTGGTCTTTGAGTGGAGCTGGGTCTTAGCATTGAGATGGAGATCACTGGGAGAGCTTTCTTCATCTGGTATTATGTGGAGCTGGGAGGTCTCTGGTTGACCAATGTCCTGAACTTGGCTCTCCCACCTCAGAGGCATAGGCCTGACACACAGCCAGAGCACCAAGACCCTTTTGGGAAGTGTGAGGTCTTCTGCCAGCATTCATATGTGTTCTGTGGGAGTTGTTCCACATGTAGGTGTATTTCTGGTGTATTTGTGGGGAGGAAGGTGATCTCCGCATCTTACTCCTATGCCATCTTGAAGGTCTCACCAACCCTCTATTAATGCTGGCTTCAAAATTAACTAGATGGGTTTGCTTTGTGCAGCTGACTTAGCCCCTGAAACTTACATATTTGTCTTTAATTTGGGACTGTAATACATATCTAACAGGATTGTGGTGAGAATTTAATGAGAAACATATAAAGTGTCTAGCACAACTCTTGGAAAAATAAATCAAAGCCATTAAACAACTATACAGTATCCATTACAGGTTCATGAATGATAAGTATCTGTAAGCAATAGGTTTGATATCAACCCTCAGTATGAAATAAGACAAAGCAATAAATGCTTGCCAAAGAAAGGAACAAACATAGTTATAAATTGAAAGCTCCCACAACAATTCCTACTGTATAGCACAGGGAACTACATTCAATATCCTGTAATAAACCATAATGGAAAAGAATGTGAAAAATAAGATTATATATATATATATATATATATATATATATCTCTGAATCACTTTGCTATACAGTAGAAACTAACACAATATTATAAATCAACCATACTTCAATAAAATAAAATTTAAAAAAATAGTATTCTGGGTACATTGGGTTAAATAAAATATATTATAAATTTTGTAAAGAGAAAGAAAGCTCCCAAGAAAAATTACATTGATTCATTCCTTGGAAAAATTTGGAACTAACTGACATTTACATGCTCATTCATACATTACTCTATCCAATAAAAATGTATTATTGGCTAGAAAGAGAGAATAGAGTGAACTGATAGATTTAAGTTATGCCAAAATTTAGTGTGAGGTAGAAGGTGTCAATCTCCAAAGCAAACTGAGAAGAAGCACTCCTTAAAGAGGACACAAAACAAGAGATGATAGTTGAAATATTATATATATATATATACATCATCTGGGCAAGGACATTTGATTTGAAGTCCTCTCCAGTCCAGTTATCACTATATAATCATGATTAAAAGGATTCCTTTAGCTATTTTTATGTCAGTGCCCATGTGCTAACTTGGGTGTCTATGTATTCTCTGTTAGAAAAATGTTCATCAGTATGTTGGCCAAAACTATACGTGAGTCTATATGTATAAAAGGAGTGGCTTTACCTTCCCTTTGGCTAGATTATTAAAAGCTGAACATGTGCTCTTCTAATATGGTTGGATGACAGGCACTTAATATCATGCACCATTAATATTTTCCCATTCTCAATCCCAAGATTTACTGTAGATCTTGGAATTATAGTATTTCATTTTACTTTCTTATGGACAGTATATTAAAATTACAGAAATCCGATATATTAAAATTACAGACTCTGCATTTCCTTCCAAACCTAATTAATATATGTATATTAGAATAAATTAGCTGGTCTCAAATATTTTTTTTTTTTTTTTTTTTTTTTTCAACTCCTTTTTGAGATCATAAAGTCACTTACCCAGTGAAATGTTTTTGTATTTTCAGATCAAGCCCCATCCGACTGCTTCCAAAGAATATTACCTTTATATTCTTAAAAATCTTTGAGGATATAATAGGGTCTCACTTTCTTTGTCAAATGTGACAATCTCTGATTTTGTTTGGAATATTTAGATCATTTATACCTATTGTAATTATTGATATACTTAGATTCAAATCTATCATCATGATAGTTATTTCTATTTGTCTCATCTGTTCCGTTTCAGTTTTCCTCTATTTTCTGGTCATCTCCTGTACTGAGAATTTATCATTAACTTCATTTTATCTCCACTATTGGCTTATGAATTTTACTTGCTTTGTAATTATTTTTAGTGGTTGCTTTATGCTTATATATATATATAAATATATAATTTCACATCTTCCTTTATCCTTGCTATTTTTGTCATACATTTTACTTCTAAATACATTAAAAATCCTCAATATATTATTACTAAATTGGCTTTGTAAAGTCTTTAAAGTCATTACACATAACAATAGAAAATTTAAATTTGTGTATTAACCCTTATTTTTTATCATACCGGTGCTCTTCATTTCTTTGTGTATAGGCAAATTTCCATCTAGTATCACATTCATTCTGCATGAAGAATGTTCTGCTAAGCCTGAATTCTCTCAACTTTTGTTTGCCTGAAATTTATTATTTCATTTTCATTTCTAAAAGATATTTTTTTCTCAATTTAGAATGCCGAGTTGATAGGTTTTTATTTCCTTCATTCAGAATAAAAAAAGTAACTCCCTCTATTTTCTTCTGACAGAAAGTTTTCTGCAATTCTTAATTTTGTTCTATATGCATTGTTTCTTTTTTTTCCCCACCCATGGCTACAATGAAGATTTTCTCTTTATCTTTGCTTTTTGCCCCTTGGCTATGACATTTATAGATATGTGTGTGTATATATTTGAGTCTGTTTTTATGTTCATCCTGATGCACTCTCTGAGCTTCTTGGACATATATTTTGTTGACTTCTACTATTCTGGAAAAATTTTGGCCATTATATCTTCAGCTATGTCTACTGCCTATATGTGAGGTTAAAAATTAATTCATGAGTTCCAAAATTTTGTTAGTATCTAATGTTACATGAAGCTACAGATATTAATAAAAATACACAGGTAATGTACATAAAAGTAAGGGGAGCAAGAAAAATTAAAACTCAGTAAGGAAATGTAAAAATTCTCCTTTGATGCTGAAAAAAATCAATGAGATTTTTCCCTCCTTAATTCCAAATCCATAATTTTGTGAAGGATATCAGAACTAAGGCTTATTTTTCTTTCTGTTTAAATTTACATTTTTCAACTTTTGCCTGTAAGGGGGCTCAGGACAGAGTATCCTAAAATATGGCACCTTGGCATACTGAATTTAAGCTGGAAGAGTCTGAGAAAACAGCAAAAGCAGGAGGTCACTCTGAACTTCCTCCCTACCCTTCTCCCCTGAAACAGGTCATAAAACACTTATTTGAGAGGTGCCCTCCCTATACTCAGGGGAGAAGAGTTTTCTTATCTCCGAAAACAAAGGGATGTTAAGAAGAATGCAAACAGGCTTTGGTAAATTTTCCCCAGTTTACTGCACTTACCTCTTTGTCTTTTGCTATTATATTCCTCCACAGCTATCCACTCTTCATTAAACCTAGCAAAAAATACTCAGTTCTAATTGTATCTTTGGGTCTTTTATTCTGAAAGCTCCTGTGTCATGTAAAGCATAAATAAATTTGTATGATTTTCTCTTGTTAATCTGTCTTTGTCACTTTGATTTTCAGATCCAGCCAGGATTGCTCAGAGGGTCAAGGAAAATTTTTCCTCTCCTGTATCTGTAATAGCCTTATGTGATAATCCAGTCACCTAGTGTAATTTTGTCTTCTAAGTACAGTTGACTCCTTCCTCTTACAGAATTCCAGATTAATGGAAGTCAATTTTGAGTTTCACAAGCCCTAGACAACTTAACCACACAACTTAATGCTTCTGGACTCCTCCACACAACGTCCCACCAAAGAACAATTTATATTGCTAAGAAACAGTTGCCTTCATATTGGTCACAGCTTAACTTCCTTTTCATTTCTTCTGTCTCTTACTGTTATAACCTTCAGTTAAATTACTTATTTAAATTTAGTAAAAACTTCCAAATCATCCACTTTTTCTCTTTACATTTACCACTTCCTTCAACTTGAGCTACAAACTCACTATACCTGTAAAATGAATCTAATCAGTTGAGTGAAGAGAGAATGTGGCAGAAATTTCATGTGTCCAATTTACTTCTCTCTTTTTTTTTTAACATCTTTATTACTTCTCTTTTAAACTCCCAGCAATAAACACCGTTTGTGTCTTTTTACTAGCAATGTAATTATTATAACTGGGAGATGATAATACAAATTAAGAGCATCTAATAAAAAATACTCCATAAAATTTTAACAGCACTATACTTATTTCGAAGTACTTTCCTGTCCATTTGTCACTTCTTTCTCAAAATAAACCTGTAAGCTAGACAGGGGAAGTATTACTACCTTTGAGGAAAGTGGAATATATGGCCCAGAGAGTAACAGGGAATTAGGTGTGTCTCAGACATAACACAATGATCTGCTAAGCAAACTTAAAGGGTGACATGAAATCACCAAAGATCTACTATCTGGTCTCTTATGAAAAGAAAAATAAATGGAGTGTGAGAAGGAAAAGTTATATTTGGGGACTAGGAATCAGGAGACTTAGGATTCCATCTCTATGCAGCCATTTAAGATATGATTCAAATAAGTCACTTAAATGTTTAATATCTACATCAGTGATAAAATGATGATGGTCATCACACTGACTGCCTCACAGGATATATGAAAAGTGCTCTGGGGCTTCCCTGGTGGCGCAGTGGTTGAGAGTCCGCCTGCCAATGCAGGGGACGCTGGTTCGTGCCCCGGTCTGGGAAGATCCCACATGCCGTGGAGTGGCTGGGCCCGTGAGCCATGGCGCTGAGCCTGCGCTTCCAGAACCTGTGCTCCGCAACGGGAGAGGCCACAGCAGTGAGAGGCCCGCGTACCGCAGAAAAAAAAAAAAAAAGTGCTCTGAAAGTCAATACAGCTTTCTCCTCCCAAAGCTCTAATTTATAGTATTTGCTAATTTCTAGTGTAAATAATACCAATACCTAGATATTATTGAAATACAATAAAATAATAAGGGACTGAGGAGTTTGAGAATTTGTTACTTTTGTTTAAATGCATTTTCTAACTTTTTTTAAGAGCTGTTTTAGGCTTACAACTAAATTGAAAGGAAAGTACAGAAGTTTCCCATCTGCTCCCTGCCCTCACACATAGGCACAGCTTCTACTATTATCAACACCCACACCAGTGTGGTACAATTGTTTCGAAGGATTAACCTACATTGACACATCATAATCACCCAAAGTCCACAGTATCTTTGGGTTCACTCTTGGTGTTGTATATTCTATAGGTCTGGACAAATGTATAATGACATGTACTCATCATTATGATGTCATATAGAGTATTTTCACTGCCCCAAGAATCCTCTGTGCTCTGCTTATTTATCTCTCTGCCCTCTTACCCCTGGAAACCACTGATCTTTTTATTGTCTCCACAGTTTTGTTTTTTCCAGAACATCATATAATTGGAATCATACAGTATGTAGCCTTTTCAGATTGGCTTCATTCATTTAGTAATATGCATTTAAGATTCCTCCATGGCTTCTCATGGCTTGATAGCTCATTTCTTTTGAACACCAGATGCACCAGAGTTTATTTATTTATTTACCTACTGAAGAACATCTTAATTGCTTCCAAATTTTGGCAATTATGAATAAAGCTGCTGTAAACATCCATGTGCAGATTTGAGTGTGGCCATATGTTTTCAGCTCCATCGGTTAAATAGCAAAGAGTGTGACTGTTAGATTTTATGGTAAGAGTATGTTTGGTTTTCTAAGAAACCACCAAATTGCCTTCCAATTTGGCTGCACTATTCTGCATTCCCACCAGCAATGAAAGAGTTTTCATTGTTCCACATCCTCGTCAGCATTTGGTGTTGTGTTCTAACATATTTTTTTATTGTAAGTTTATGTAATTTAATTTTAACAGTGGCAGATTTAAAAACAAGCTAGCAAAATTTCTGAAAACTTCACAAGTGACTCTCACACACAAGTAGTAGCAACCCCACTTCCACCCCCTTCCAAAGACTAGGACTACTTCTGCTTTTCTCTGGTACTGAGGAAAGAACCATTCTGTCTGGAGTCTGAGATCTCTGCCTTTCTAGAAGCTCCTTTCCCAAGCCCATTTCCCCAACTGTTGCTATCGTTGTTTCATTTTCGATTCACACATTCATTTGTCCTGTGGATAGTGCCCTCTGCCATTGACTGTTTTTGTCTTGGGATTTTGGTCAACACCTCAGAGGATACACAGAGTGCCAGGCAGTCCACTCAGTCTCCTCAGATGACTGACACCCCCTTCTCTTGGATTAAATCATGAATAAGCCTGAACTTAATCACCTGTTGAAAATCACAAGACTTATTAGTGACAGAGCTGGACCACATTTAATTTGGCTGACTCCTACATCCTTCAGCCTGGGAGTGCAGCCTGCTGTCAAGGTGATGAGAGGCAGAGCCCCATGGGAGAAGGAGACATCATCCCTTTCTAATCTGCGGCCTTGCTTTCCTCAAGGTGTCTAGGTTAACACCATTTTGGAGTTATTCCCAGCCTCCTGAGATCATTCAGGGCCAAGAGTGTCCCTTTTGAGGTGAATAATCCATGGTAATGAATCTTGATTTCCAATAAGTTAGACCAAGATGAAGTGTGTTGCCTTAGATGAGCCATATGTGTCCCTTAATAGCTTGAGAAAAGGCTCCAGAGCATTTAATAACTAAGCACCAGAGAGAAATAAAAAAGGCTCTGCGTTGCTAGGATACCTGGCTGAGCACTTGTTTTATATCAAGTCAGTAAGTGTAAAACAAACAATGACAATTGCTACTTCAAAGAAATACAAAATGCTTGCAGGAAAGTGACAGAAAGAAGAAATAGCTGCTCTCCAGAGAAGAGAGACCTTGCTTCTTGTCATATATTAAGTTTGAAGAAATGCTTATTCTTTTTAACTAGTCTCTCAGAGGCTTGGAAAACCAGCATCAGTCATGACAGCATGTAATTACTGTAGTAGATGCAGTATTGTACGCAATTGTTCTATTGTTCTCTGCTTGTTCTTTGTGAATAATCAAGAGACAACAAAGGATTTTCCATACCAATGATCCACTAAGTACCTGGGTTCATTTAGGTTGTGTCTACACACAGCCAGGGTCACCAATCAATTCAATCAACTCATCAGAAGAATGGGAATCCATTAAAATTACTTTTGAAGCCCAGTAGACAAAGCTGTTTATTTGGTTTCCTGGTTTGCTTCATTGAATTTTAATCACCTAACTAAATGAAAATATTTTCAATTGCTCAAAATTATGACTGGCAGCATGAAGATTATACATGTAATAAAAGTCTTCTTGCCGCAGATCAAGGTGTTTTGGCCAGAAAGACAAGTCAATTAACCCAATCTTGACACTGGCCTAGAGACCAGGGCCCCGTAAGTTAGACAGTAGCCAAGAAAAATCAGAATAGAGAAAGACTTCAAAGGAAAACTTCATGGAAGTGGTCAGGGTAAAAATAAAACTGAAAAGCCACATATGTTCTTGAGTCTAAGAGTTGATTCTCAGAACCTAGAATATGTGATTAAGCTAAAAGGTCAAAAGCTGGTTAATAAAGACATTGAGATGGAGGTGAAATTCAACAGAAATAATGAACAATATGACATCATACTTTCTTTTTCTACACATTAATGGATGCACACATTTTCCTCTCGTAGGATTCTAGTTCTCTGACTTGCACATTGGTGAGCTAGACTTCAAAACCAAAGAGAGGGCTTCCCTGGTGGCGCAGTGGTTGGGAGTCCGCCTGCCGATGCAGGGGACGCGGGTTCATGCCCCGGTTCAGGAAGATCCCACATGCCGCGGAGCGGCCGGGCCCGTGAGCCATGGCCGCTGAGCCTGCGTCCGGAGCCTGTGCTCAGCAACGGGAGAGGCCACAACAGTGAGAGGCCCGCGTACCGCAAAAAGCAAACAAACAAACAAAAAAAAAAAAGAGAGAGAAATTCTCTTACAGTGGAAAAACAGAAAGAGATACATGGAAAAGTCATCATTAGAAAAGGATATATACCAAATGCTGGGTAATTCAGTGCAAACACTAAGTTGTTGTGAGAAGGTGAAGATCAGATAGGGCTGATGGGCTCCATGAGAAATAGCACCTTGAGCTTGATTTTTTCATAAAGAATTCACATGAGTGAAGAGAGGAGTGGAGGACTTTCTAGAAGCATCTGTTTTTAAACCACAGTTTCATTGTGATAGAGATAAAATTTTCTCTCTGTAATAGTAATACTTTTTTCTTGCAAAAGCCAATGCCAACAAAACCCTAAACACTTCATATTATTCTCACCACTTTTCCCTTGGGACCTCAATGTAGATTTGAAGGGGTGGTAATGAATGTTGAGAAGGAAATTCTACTGCCAAACTCCTTCAGGCTTGCTCTTGCCAACTGAATTATTACCTTAGAGAGAGCCACAGTATTTTCTCTTCATTATTTGTAGAAAGCAACATTCTACAGTCCTGTCAGACACGACTTTTTTTTTCTGGATCAACTTAATAATGTCAGTGTTTAACTATTCTTTTTACTAGTTTCACAAAGTATCAGGCACTTAGAAGATGCAGATTTTTACAAGAGAATATGTGACAAGCTATGAGGTCATGATGCAAATGACAGATTAAAGCATCAAGGTAGCTTCCAACTTCTAAATCCTGATCTCTCTCAGGTGTTTCCCTGAAATACAGTTCTTATATGAAAGGGGGATTCTAGTCACAATCTCACCCAGGTAATGTTGAAGTTTTCCCTAGGCTGATTCTACACGATCAATAATGGTCTATCTTCCTTGGCTCCTGCAGTAGGAGGAAGCACTGATATCTTCTTCTATTAAAGTTTATTCTTCTCCATAAACTTTGATTGAATGCAATCACAATAATGCTCTACACTCTTCTTTTTCCTTCTTCATTCTCTTCTCTTTTCTTCAGTGTTCCCCAGCTCCACACCCTCACAGGTGGGAAGTTGTAAGTAAGCGGGGAGAGTCAGGTAATCTCCCTATCCCATGGTTTCCATGACTTTCCAGGAGCAAATATTACCACTTCTATTGTGTCCTGTCCATAATACGTTTATGCAGAATCCAGTCTTCAAACCATCCTGTGGTTTATTGAACCCTGTGCTACCTGAGAAAGGCCCAATAGTGAGAGTTTGCAAATGTGAGACATCTCAGTTTACAGTCAGTAGGATGAAAATGAAAATAGCATCTCAGCCTAATGCCTTGATTATAGTTTCATGGGGCCCAGGAAGACCCACTGATGAGAGCTTTGCAATAAGCCCATTCTGATCAGAAATCTATGATATTAAACACATTAGATGCTGTGAAAGAACTTTAAGAACTATATATATATAAGAGAGAAAGAGAGAGAGAGAAAATTAAATACTATATATATATTTATTTATTAAGGTAAAATTCACCCATTTGAGATGTCTAATTCAATAATCTTTTCTGTATTCACGGAGTTATGCAACATGTCACCAGAATCAATATTAGACCATTTTCATCACTCCAAAAAGAAACCCCATACTCTGTCTCCTCTCAGCCCCTCCATCCGCCTTGCCCTAGGCAAGCACTAATACAATTTCTATCAATCCAGATTTGCCTAATCTGGACATTTCACATAGATGGACTCATATAATATGTGTTTTTTTGTGACTGACCTCTTTCACATAGCATAATATTTCAAAATTCATGTGTGTTGGGTAGAGTCTTAGTTATTTTCAGTCTCCTTACCCCTGCCAGTCCCCATGCATCTTCTTCATGTCGGTTAGACTATAATTCCAAAGTACAAATCTGCTTATGTCATTTCTCTCTTTACACACTTTCAGTGGCCATCTGCCCACTGCCTACAGAAAGAAGTCCAATTTTCTTGACCTTGCAGTCCATGTTCATATTTTTAATCGTATTAACCAGTTTTAAGAATACAGTTCAAGTGGTGTTAAGTGCATTCACAAAGTTGTGCAACAAATGTTCAGAACTTTTTTCATCTTGCAAAACTAGAACTCTATGCCCATTAAAAAATAGCTCTTCATTTCCCCCTCTCTCCAGTCCCTGGCCATCACCATTCCACTTTTTATCTCTATTAATTTGACTCCTCTAGGGACCTCATATAAATGGAATGATACATTAATTGTCTTGTCGTGACTGGCTTATTTCAATTTAGCATAATGTCCTCAAGGTCCATCCATGTTGTCAGAGTTTCCTTCCTTTCTAAGTTTTAATATTCCAGTGAATGTATATGTCACATTTTGTTTATCCATTTATCTGTCCATAAACGCTTAGGCCACTTCTACTTTTTGGTCACTGTGAATAATGTTCCTATGGACATCAGTACAAATATCCGTTGGAAACCCTTACGTTAAATTATTTGGGCTATGTGTTGAAGGGGATCAGGATATGCCGCTTTGACATAAGGATTATTTTGAGATTAAGACAACTGAAAATCAGCAGATGCAGAAGAGTTCTCTGTCCTCCCTTTATTTGCCTAAAGTAGTACAAGTTTCCCTTTGTGAATGAAGCATAAATTTCCCTTATGAAGGTGCCCCCCTTTCCAATACCAGCAAAAGGACAGAGACAGAATGAGCACCAAGATGAGTCTGCTTAAATAAACCTTACTAAAAAACCTCATATCTTCCATTAGTTTTTCCATATATTTCCTAATAACTGGCCCATGATTTATCCTGCCTCAAAGGCCAAACCCTCTTTCCTTTGTTAAAATGGTGTATAAGCCCCCAATTCTAACTACTTCTTTGAGCTTCACTTCTTTTCTGTGAAAGTCCATGCATGTAAAATATTAATAAAAATTGTATGCCTTTTCTCCTGTTAATCTGTCTTCTTTTAGTTTAACTTGCCAGTCCCTAGACCATAAAGCTAAGAGGGTAGAGGAAAAGTTTTCCTCCCCACTAATACTGAGAAGTGGAATTGCTGAATCATACAGTAATTCTATTTTTAGTTGTTTCAGGATCAGCCATACTGTTTTCTACAATGGCTGCACCATTTTACATTCCCACCAATAATGCACAAGAGCTGCATTTTCTCCATATCCTCACAAACACTTTTTATTTTATTTATTTATTTATTTTTCTGGTAGCCATCCAAATGAGTATGACATAATATCTCATCATGATTTGCATTTGATTTTATTTACTTTGAACACTTTTTATGTGCTTGTTGTCCATTTGTGTATCTTCTTTGGGAAAATGTCTAGTCAATTCCTTTGTCCATTTTTTTTCAATTTGATTTTTTGTTGGGTTGTGAGAATTCTTTATATATTCTGGCTATTAACTCTTTATCAGATATATGATTTGCAAACATTTTCTCCCATTCTGTGGGTTGCCTTTTCATTCTGTTGACTGTATCCTTTGAGGCAGAAATCAAATTACTTTTAAATTGTCCTAATAATTTGGATAACCAGTTTCATTTCAGGATGACTATTGTCCAGCAATATCCACCAAGGAGTGTGGATACTTCCCCTTAATTTTAGCCCTCACTCCAGGCTATACCCCAGGGGAAATGAGCCATTGTCATCACCTCCCCCACATCCTACCCAGCACAGTTTACACTGTGGGAGGAAAATCCTGCTGATTGAATCCTACTTCAAGACTCTTCCTAGATATCAGTTAAGGACAGCTTGTCAGAGCAAACTAGAGGCTAATGCCCTTATTAGTTTATTAGCAGTTACTATGTAGTGACTCTGTTTTCAGAGTCTCCTTTGTCAGTTTGGCTTGATTGCAAATTTTCTGTGATTTCTGCTTGGGACTCTGATTATACATTGTTTATGTGTCCTGATTCTACAATAGATTACACCCGACACTGTGCTATTTGTCTAACATTTGTCTGATATACTAATATTTACTCCAGGCTTCAAAGCTTCTGCTTAGGAATATTTCCTCACTTATAAACAAGGACCATAATAATAATGCTCTTTTTCTTAGAGTTTTGTTGTTGCCGTTGTTAAGATTAATAGATTTATTGTATGTAAAGCATTCAGGAACTTTCTGTTAAAAAGCATAAATGTTTACTACTGCTGAAACTTCTAAAATAATCCATGTTATAACCGCTAAAGTTAGCTCTTTCTTTGGACTGCTGCATCACTAATTAGCTATCTCGTGTACTCGTTGTATGATTGTTTATCATCTTCATCGACCTTGGGCTGTCTACCTCTAATACTAGTCTTCTTGTTATGTAAGAAAAGAATAAAAATTTTTAAATGATACCACCAACCAAGAAATCCTGCTTGATCCACTGTTTGCTGTATTTACAATATATTTGCAGTTGAGTGCTACCTTAATTGATCTAAGAAACAAAGTGTAACTTTAATAATAGATAGGTAAGTGTCTACACCAAATGTAGAACTCTTGTAACAAATGGATTATACAAAGCAGCTTAGTCTACAAGATCTGGGGTAGCCTCTTACATCTGACTTCTGCCCTTAATCTAAGATGTGTGGATCTATGTTGATATCTCTGGTTTGAATTATCCACCCAGAGGAAAGTGAACACGTGAAACAGAACAAAATAATACTTAGACTCTAGTACTAAGGGATGAGTGACTTAGTCTCCTTGCCAGTGGGTCAAGAATTATAGGAGCAGTAATAAGTCTGGGTATGTCCAGGTATGCTTAGCTAAGAGAAAACAAGAGATAGAAGGGAATTCTCCACACCTGGAACTTGACCTTACTCTCTGACCATGTACATGATCTTTTACATGATAGTCATACAGTGTTTGTCTTTCTCTGTGTGGCTTATTCCATTTAGCATAATTCAGGTTGCTAGGGGGTGGGAGGTGGGGGAAATGCAGAGATGTTGGTCAAAGTGAAACTCAGCAGGACCCTGCAGGGCCCTTCCAGCTACAAAAGCCCTTCTGTGTCCCCTGTCTCTTGTTTGTAGAAGATCTGTAGTCTCCCAGGCCTCCCCTGAGTCACAAAAGAGCAGGCTCAAGCAGTTAATGATTAGAACAATAGAGTCACAGAATCTTTAGTTCCTCCCTAAAGGACATAGATAACAGTATCTAATACATATTCTTGAGTTGTTTGCAGATACTAAAACAACCATCAGAGGGAAAAAGCTGACTGCATGATGACCAGACTGTAGCCATGACATAAGCTGCTCCATCTTGAGCCTATGGCTTGCATAATTCCAAGAACTGGCCTCAAGGAAATAGGAATAAACTGACCCTGGAGTTGAAGATGAACTGTGCTTAAAACAATCAAGATGACACTGACCAGACCACCACATGACCAGTTTCAAGATACTTGTTGGAGCTAACTATGCTGTTCTACACGTAGTTCCCATCTGCACACCCTTGAAACTTTCTTTGAAAAGTTCTTGCTGCCTGGTCGGCAACTGAAAGATGGTTTGGGGGATGCTTGTCTGCCGTGCCCCCAAGTTGCTGGCTTTCTAAATAAAGCGTCTTTCATTTTCCATCAGCCATTGTCTCTTGAACATTGACTTTTGAGCAAAGAGCAGCCGAACCTGAGTTTGGTTCCGGCTCCCACTAGTTACAAATTGGTACAGACTTTCAGTTATAAGATAGATCAATTATGAGGATCTGATGGACAGCATGGTGACTATAGTTAATATTATGTGTTATACACTTGAAATTTGTTAAGAGAGTAGATGTTACCACACACACACGTTTACACACACACACGGTAATTATATGAAGTAATAGATGTGTTAATTGTTGATTGTGGTAATCATTTCACAAAGTATACATATATCAAATCTTCACATTGTATACATTAAATACATACCATTTTATTTGTCAATTATACTTCAATAAAGTAGGGGGGAATAACTGCCATCTTTGGGAAGCTTTCAATACATCCTCTTCCACCTTTATTTCCACCAAAAGACCTAGGCAGGTCTATGCCTTTTTATTCCTATAGAACTTAGAATATGCCTCCATTCCAGCTCATATCATATTATTCCAGATTTATTTTTTCTGTTTACTTGCTCATGTGTTATGCTGGAAAATGGAAGGCATTTTGTCTTTTGAATTTGTGTCCCAAATCCTACCACAGTGCTTGTCACGTGAGTATATGTAGAATAGTAATTGGTCAAAAGGATGAATTATTGAATCATTCTTACATGAATATACACATATTTTGTACTATTTTTCACTTCAGAAAACATTTTAACATACATTATTCCATATATTATGAGAAAATTGGTAAAGTGAGAGAGTACTGAACTTACCGTAGGTTTGAATTTTCACTCTCCCTCTATGAAACCTTGAACATGCCTATAAACTTCTCTGTTTCAAGGATATATTTTAAGACTATTCACTTTCAATTTTATGTTAGAAGGAACTAGTACAACTTAAATTAACTCTTCACTTGAGTCATATTTAAAATAGATCCAATATGTTGGAATTCTGTTTCTAACCCTGACTATATTACATGCTTCCAAATACTCACTTAATCTTCAAAAATACTCTAAAGTTGGTATTACTAAGGCTAGAATATTTTTTGAAGTTTGTATAAACTATTTGAAGCATCTACCACAGTAAAGAAGGCATGTAAAAATTTTTTGAATATAATTAAGATCAAATTCAGGTAAAAGTGTTAGTTTGAATTTCCTATTTTCCATTTGACAAGTGTACTAAAGCACAGTAATGTTGTTTAAGTTGCCAAATTTTTTCACAGCTACTTATCTAATCTCTAGTTTATGTCCTTCTTAATCAACTACAAAATTACATTTATGAACTATAATGCCCCACATAGCAAAAGTGAAAATGTATAGCACTTTATTTTCCTTTTATGACTTTTCATTGTAACACCATTATTCTGAGAAATGCTTAAGTGGAATTTCTAATACCTGTTCCCACACCATCTCTTTTTCTTTTGCTTTCCTTCTTTCAGTTTTTATTTTATATATATCACTCCAACCTAAAGTTAAGGAACAATAAGTCTGAAAAAATCCTCACTTTTTTCTATATCACTCCAATATAAAATTAAATAGAAAGAAGTTTAGAGAAAATATGCCACAAAGCCCATACAAGTTCCTCATATATTGATGCTAGTTTTCAACTCTCCCCTCTTCTGGGATCCAGGGTAATTTATTTTGAAAGAAGGACTGTCCTGATGTCTTGGTCTCCATGCTTTGCCTATTTTTTAAAACTTGAAATACTCTGAGAACTTTTATTAACTGAGCTAAAATGGGTCCCCTTAGAGGTCTGTTTTGTAGCTTTATAAAAGTTTGCAGTTTTCCCTGAAATATCACAAATGTTATGAGTGGAAGCTGTGAAAAGCATATAGTGCTGTTACATCCTGTAAAAATTATATTCTCCAAACAATTTCCTTGCTGCAAATATATCGCAGCTAGTGCTGTGGTTGCTGAGCATTGAAATTAGAAAGCATCTTCCCAAATCGTAACATTCATTGCTGCTTTTCCCTTTGGCAGGGGAACTAAACAGGAGAGTAAGAACTAAACAAGAGAGTAAGAACTGGGGGAAAAAAATTAAAAGCTATCATGCATCTCTTAATTTCCAGTCTCTGGTGATTAATCCATCCAAATCACACAAGTGCCCAGTTGAATCTATCATGAATAACCATGGTTTCTCCATGGATTTACGAGCGACTAGGTGTTCCTTTGGTGTCTAGGATCAATCACTCATTTTATACTCAGTACCTACTCTCTCTATGGCAGACGGTAAGTGAAACTAAATGGTGATTTTAATATCAGAAAGATGATATAAGGCAATCTTAGATATTGTGTTTAAGTTAACTTAAAATCCACTCATTTCTTAGTGTTTTGTTGTTATTAATGGCGGTGGTAGTAACAAAAGACTACTTCAACACTTAGACAAACAAATATACCATATTATAAAACCATATGGACACTGCACCACATTCAAGTTCAGAAAGATGTAGCTATTATTAGAAACCAAAACCAAAATAACTACACTTTAGTGTCCCTTTCTCTGGGATTGTGTAGTCCATCATTTCTACTCGTCCCCTGATGTCTCTTCAGTGTTCTCTCCCTATACATCTGTGGTCTTTCTTTTCCAGACACAAGGTAGAAGATGCCCACCAAAAGTTGCTTAAATCTCAGCTCAAATGATGAAGACAGACTCCATAGGCTCTCTGAATCCCAGTTCCTAATATTTGAGACAAATTGTCTTCCAAAAGTCAAATGGTCCAATTAGCCTGTCATAGGAGATGAAGGGATTGGATCCTCAACACAGCTGCCAGGTCTTATTCCAAAGTTGTATAATAGTAATCCAAAATATGTACCTATGAAGATAACCCCATGAACGCATGGAAATGTTATGGATTTAAAGTAAAAATTAATGGGAAAAATTTCCACTGACACATTTTTTAACAGCTGCCACTTCAGGAGCTTCTGACTTTTGTTCAAGTGCTGCTTCTGTAATAGAAATGTTGATTTACTGGCTCCATGAGCTTCGTGATATTTGAGCAGCATGTGTTGAAAGTTATACTCTTCCTAGTAAGTTAGAATCATCTGTTTTCTAGACCATCTCTGTGACAAATCCAGTGAAGCACATACATCAGCCTTGTTACTTTGCCCCATTAAACACTTTAAAGTCTGTTGGTCTTTGGCTTTTAATCTCAAGTAATTATCACTTAGGAGTGCTGGGTACCTCAGGACACCAGCCTTAATTAATCATTTAGAGAGCAATTCCCTGCAGCTAATGATAAATGAGAAGGGAGCCAACTGAGCAACAGAAATATCTAAGGCAATGTCTTTATTTTTACCTCTCTGTCACAGTAATGAAATACCAAGTGACAGATTTTTGTTCTTCTTTGAAATATCCAGCATTTGATCCACTCAAATTGAACAGCTAATACAGTCAATAGTGAATGGATGTGTTAATATCACAGTCTAAAAATGAGCAAAGATCGAACAATTCCATTTATATCTGCACTAGTTGTTCTTAATGATATTCTTAAAAATGGTAAGTGGTCAGTATATTTGCTGACATCAAGAGATATTATCATTGGAGATAATATGACCAACAATTGTATTAGGCATCGGAATACTCAGGAAAATAAATATCTCATTTACCTCACATGTCAGGTTAGTCCAGGCTCTGCTGCAGTAACAATCAACCCCTACATCTCAAAGCCTTAGCACAACCAATTTTTATTTCTTGCTCTTGTGACAGTCATTCATGAGGGAACTATACTCAATGATTCTTCTCCAAAGGGTGATCTGCTGGTCCAGACAGTTTGTACTTTATCATGAAATCATCTGAAACTCATGGATTCCAGAATCATGATGGAAAGGGAAAAGTATTTCATGGATAATTTCTGAGGCTGGAAGTGGAAGTAGCTTACAATTTACTTCTTCCACCTATTATAGGCCGGAATTCAGTTATATGTCTCTCCATCTAGGTGCTGGGAATGTAGTCTTCCTGCATACTCAAGAAGAAGGAAAGTTGAGGTAAACTTGTCTCTGACTCACTAATCAACAAGATATTGGATGATTGAATAAAACCCAAGTAATATTTTTGAAGAATGGTATTAATTTTTAACATTTAAACATTGGCTCTTAGGTTGGTAGAGTTCAGAATCTAATATTTTCACATTTCCAAAAAGAGAAGTAGATTAGGAAGATAGCTGTCAGCTCTGTGAGATCAAGGCACTTATCTGTCTTATTCACCACAGGATGCTTGATAAATATTTCCTAAGTGGATAAAGATATATAATAGATACCAAGTTTCTCTTATTTGGCATTGCACTCTAGTTCTTAGAATATAGTTGACTATACTCATAAAGAGGCTGTAAAAATATTTATTACATGATTGGGGCCTCTAAGGAGAGCAGAGCAGAACTCTCAACCAGGTCTGTAGTGGCTTGAGAGAGCATGGAAGGGAGGTGGCTTGGGCTTTTATTGTGGTTAAGAGTCTGTGCTGGTGGAGAGTTTCCACATGTGGTCAGGGGCTTGCATACTTTGAATCACCTGCCGGTACTAACAGGGATCACCCAGGCTTTCTTATCGTTGCTCAGATGTGGGACACAAGAGAAAAAGAGAGGCAGTGAGGTTTTAAAGCTGTCAGCAGTCAAACGTCAAAAAATGGGGTCAGACTCCTCATTACATTTATATGATATTGTAGATGTGCTTAGGAGAAAAATGTAGTGAGTTAGGGAATCAGGAGTTTCGACAAGGTTGCCATTTAGATAGGGTGGCCAGAGAGGTTCTCATTCATGCCTCACACATGCCATTTCCTTGTTTCCTGGGCATATCACATCCCCAAGTTCTCAACATGAAGCCAACAAACATTGGTGAAGTGGGATTTCAGGGACCAACTTAAATGCTGTCATGGACCAAAAAGCAGTTGGGAATGACTGTTCTTGTTGAGCTCTCTAACTCCAACTTTGGAATTGGTTAACTTTTTCAAGGCACAAGATTTCTCAAGAAATCCAATTTTTGAGAACCCCCTAGAGTTTTCTAAAAGAAACTGTCTCGATGGCCTTCTCTAAGTTAGCTCACGGTTGTCTTTGGCTAGGCACTGAAGTTATCCCCATTCCCAGAATACTCACTTGTTCCAAGGTTAATTCCCATCCCCTTCTGCTTATCTTAAAGAATTACACCTTTAAGCCCATCACTACTTCTGTGAATATCCATAAACAAGCATATAAAGCAGAGCTCAGATATCGATCCACAGGAATGGGTTACATATGTAAATTGAGGACCAAGAATTGTCCTAGATAATCACACAACTCTACTAAATTAATTAGGAATAATATATTAGCAAAATAATAAAAATAATAAACACATAGGGTATAATGTATGTCAACTGTATTTCCTACTGTTGTTATAATAAATTACCACATACTTAGAGGCCTAAAAATATTAATTTATTATATTATAGTTCTGGTGGTCAGATGTCCAACGTGGGTCAGTAAGACTGTACTCCCTTCTGGAAGGTTTAGGAGGGAATCCATTTCCTTACTCATTCTCATTATTGACAGATTTTACTTCCTTGTTGTTGTAGGCATGAAATCTCCTATTCCTTGCTGGCTGTCAGCTAAGGGACATTCCCGGTTTCTAGAAACTGCCCCCATTCCTTGGTTCATGACCTTCCATCCAATGTAAAGCCAGCAATGGTGGATTGAATCCCTCTCTCTCTTGAATCTCTCCTGACTTTCCTTCCACTGTCATGTCTCTCTCACCAAAACTGGGAAATGGTCTCTGATTTTAAGAACTTGTATGATTACATTGAGCCCACCTGGAAAATCCATGATAATCTCCTCATCTCAGGTCTATAATCTTAACTGCATCTTCAAAGTCCACTTTGCTATATAAAGTACTCACAAGACTTGGGGGTTAGCATGTGACATTTTTGTGGAGACATCATTCTGCCTACCACACCAGCTATTACAAAGTCTAATCCAAATTTTGCAGATACTTTGAAGCGTTCCTCCATGATAATTTATTAGACACTTTGTAATTTATTATTATTGTTATTGTCTGAAACATTGATAAGTAAATTTTGAAGGAAAAAATGATAAGAGTAGTTTTAGTAGCTTTAATAGAAGAAAGTTGAGATGGAATCTGTGGGGATATATTTGATAACACACCAGATTTCTGGAGGAAAACTGAACAAATAATCATGATTTACAGAATGGGCAATATTTATATGATTCAAAATCATATACTGTAAGTGTTTTTTTTTAATTTTTTGGTATATGCAGCAGTTGGGCTTAACAGAAGAAATGAGTGAGTTCTTTCAGTTATAGTGTCTTTGACTTTAAATATGTTACTGCATAGATGAGGGCCTACATGGATAGTAATCTTCACTTACACTTATTTATTTTCAAACCCCGGTCACATATATTGTTAAGTTTCTTCTCCCACAACCCACCAAAATGGCAATGTAGGTTAGGCAAGAACAATTGTCTTCCTAAAACATGTGAAAGATGAGCTGATTTTAATTCAAAGCTGGCATATTATTATTTACCAACTTTACATATGAAGAATCTGAAGCAAAGAGATACTAAATCGCTTTGCTAAGATGATGCAGGTAAATGGAGGCATGGCCAGAATTCAAACCTTGTCAGTCTTGTCCCTGAACTAGTAAGCTGTATGCCATTTCCTAGTCAGATTTTTCATCACAGAGAGCAACAGTTTCTGGTGTTACCCTTCCTTTATTTCTTTCATCCCTTTGTAGACACATAATAAGGAAAAATGTGTACATCTCTCATCCAATGACCATCTATGTCTCTCCAGGTTGCTGTGGTATAAGTGAGATTCTATTTCATCACATAGGTTACACCTCTTCCCTTTCCTCTAGCCTTTAACATTTTTAGTGTAGACTTCTTTCTCAGGATAGAGGTGTAGTGTACCTGTAACAACGATATACATGTTACTTTGTAACCACTGTGGGTCGAATGACAACAAGTCTTTGAAGAGCATATGGTGGTAAAATCCTTCAAAGTATGCACAAACTGTAAAAACAGATTTAGGAGTGTATTCCTCCATCAATATGCCAGCCTTGACATGAATAACTGCCATTAGCATTAAAAAGAATTTCCAGGTTAAATCTCCCAGGAGAAAAGATCCAAACCCTGTCATCTATCTCACAGACATACTAAATTATTTCTTATGGAGCATGTGGAATTGTCCAAATCAAACACCCAAATGAAGGTAGTGAAGTTTTAGTGGTGATGGTCCTTAAGGAGGGGCAGAAGCGGTTCATAACCATTTAACAACTTAATGGTCCAATAGAACCAGAACTTATTCCTTCCCTATAAACTAGAATAGTGTCAATTATTCCCTCAGGTGCATGCAAAGTAGTTGGAAGACATCTGAGTGTAAAATCTGGATCATCCCAGAGATATTTTAAGACTTATCAGATGCCACAAGTGGGAAGCACCTTATTTTGTGGAAGATACAGTTTAATTCTTCAGCCCTTTCCCAAATAAAGAATGTTCAATGTGACATTTGTCTGTGTCTCTGCTATTTCTCTTGTAGTCTACTTGACATGAATAAGACCCTGTTAAACTCAGGCAGGCTGCTGACACTTTCAGAGTACAGGCCAGGTTCCCATAAAGATAAGGTGACTTTCAAAATTCTTTCCATGAATCTGACATCGTCAATGAAAGGACAGTTGTAAAAGATATGAAAGTTTTGTAAAAATAAACCTGTAAAATTGACAGAATACAATTCAAGCATGCTTGATGAAACAGAGAAAAATCATTATTTCTCTCTAAGATCACTATTCCCAAAGACTATGGCTTCTACTCTCTGATTACATTTCTTTTTCTTCTTTTCTTTTTTTTTTTTCTATTCACAGTGATTTTGGTAATTATATCTTCTCCCAATAGCGTGAGTTAGGTCTTCCCCCTTATCCCTTGCTCAGTCCAGCTCTCTGTATCTGACAAGGTCCTGCATCAGTATAAGAATAATATTCAGGGCTTCCCTGGTGGCACAGTGGTTGAGAGTTCGCCTGCCGATGCAGGGGACACGGGTTCGTGCCCTGGTCTGGGAAGATCCCACATACCATGGAGCGACTGGGCCCGTGGGCCATGGTCTCTGAGCCTGTGCATCCAGAGCCTGTGCTCTGTAACGCGAGAGGCCACAACAGTGAGAGGCCTGCATATCGCCAAAAAAAAAAAAAAAAAAAAAAAACGCATAATATTCAATGATCCAATGTATTATGAAACAGTTGCCCTTCCCCATCCCCAATTCAGATCTTTAGCATTCATTCATTTCCCTAAATATTTTTATAAAACTAAAATTACTATAAATCTTTCACTGATTTTATTACTTAGCAACATGTTAAGATTATACTCAAAGAAGATTTGATTTACAGTGACTTAAAAGATAGGCAGTTTCTGTGGGATTCACGCTGTCAGGGCCAGAACCTTTGCAATTCTCCTTACCCTGACATTATGGTAACAATATCACTTCCTCAGTTCTAAACCTCCTTTTCCCATCTAAGGCAGGAAGAAGGGGGAAATAGTACAGCTGTAGTTAAGAAAGCAATGTTTTATCCATTTGAATCTTACAGATGACCTAAACATTTTCTTACACACCTAAATTGGATGTCCTGGCTATGCAGAGCTATAGTAGGTAGATTAGGAAACACAGTTTTCAATTTCAAACTTCTGTAGTTAAAGGCAACAGGGGAATTAATAGTTGGATTTGGGGAAGCCAATCACAGTAGCTGCTTGGAGTATGACTTCATTTTGTTTATATTAAAATTGTTTCTTCCAATACTAAGGACTCATTCAAGTGTCCAGAGACTTTGGTGAAATAAATTTGATTTTTACTGTCCATACTTTCCTTACAACTTTTGAGCAAATCTCATTTTATTCTGCCAATTTCCTAAATTATTAATCTTGTTAGCTTGAGTTTATATAAAGATACGCTGTCTCTTTTGGTATTGACCTCAATTCTAACACTTTCTTGGAGCACATCTACACATGGAGGATAGACTGGATAGAAGATGAGTTTCCAATTTATTTTTCCTTTGGAAATAGCTTTCAAGGTTGGCCTTAAAGCTTTATTCAATTTTTTATGGTATGTGAAATTGTTAACTAGCCAGGAAATGACACAGTAGGGAATTTGTGCATATGTTTATTATAAATGAGTTAATCACTCCTTAAACCGAGATGTTTTTAGATTTGTCTTATTTTTTAACCCACTAAATAAGGAAATGCTTTATCCTCAAGCTTTCTTTTTTACCTGACTCATCATGAACAGAATTTTTCTCCACCTATCTGATTAATTTTATTGTGGGACAATGAGTTCTATAGTGTGGTCATCAGAATAATGCACCCCTCCCCACTCACACCCCTAAAAGAGAAAAAGTTATCTATGTCTTAATCCCTAGAACCTATAAATATGTTACCTTCTGGAAGAAAGGACTTTGCAGATGTGATTAAGATTAAGGACACTGGGATGGGGAAATTACTGTGAATTATCCAGGTGAGACCAACCTAATTATATGAATTCTTAAAAGTAGAGAAATTTTACCAGCTGTAGTGAGTCAAAGATATGAGGACTGCAAAAAGATTAAAGAGACTGCAGTGTTGCTGGCTTTGAAGATGGTGGGGAAAGGGGGCCATGAGCCAGGGGATGTCAGTGGCATCTAGAAACTGAAAAGGCAAGGAAATGGCTTCTCCCCTAGAGCCTCCAGAAAGGAACGCAGGCCTCTTGACACCTTGATTTTTATCCTGGTGAGACCTATGTTAGATATCTGACTTATTGTATTATTTTAAAACACTACCATTGTGAAAATGTGTTATAGCTTCAATAGAAAATTTCTGAATATTTTGATACCTGAAAGTCGAGTGCTTCTGTAATAAATACCTAAAAATGAAGAAGTGGCTTGGGAATTGGGCAGAGGCTGGAAGAATTTTGAGAAACATGATAGAACATGTCTAGATTGCCTTGAACAGACTGTCAACAGAAATATGGATGTTAAAGATTCTGCTAGTGAGGGCTCAGAGGAAGTAAGAAGCATGGCAGAAAAAATGCAAGTTATCTCAGAGAATTTCCAAATTATTATGCACAGACTGTTAATAGAAATATGAGCCTTTAAGTCCCTGCTGTTGAGACCTCAGAAGGAAATGAGGAAAATGTTATTGGAAAGTGAAAGAAAGGAAATTCTTGTTACATAGTGGCAGTAAGCCTAGGGCAATTGGGTCCTGAAGTTACATGGAAAGCAGAACTTGTAAATGATGAAATTGGACCTTTATCTGAGGTGATTTTCAAGTAAAGTGTTAGAGATGTGGTCTGGTTTATTTTTTACTGCTTACAGTAAAATGAGAGAGGATAGAGGTAAATGATTTAAGGAAAAACTTGTTAAACCAAAAGGAAGTAGGATTAGGTAGTTTGGGGAATTTTCAGCCTCTCCAGATGGCAAAACTGCTAAAATTAAGAGCTATCCTATCAGAAAAGCATACTCTAGAATAAAGACTGAGGATGTGGCTGTGCAACTTTTTGCTAACATCTTAGAAAGATGAAAAGATCAGAACATTCAGTCACACAAAGACTCTTTGAAGAGATTAAGGGTACAACCCACAGATCTGACCAATGATACCAGAGAACATCTCAGAAACATAAGGGTATGTTCCCTCAGCCATATCGGTAAAAAACAAAAATAGAGAAGGGATTATCTAGGAAAGGTCTATAGATGAGCCTCTTGCTTAATGGAGAGAATCCCCACTAACATACCTAGGAAACCCACATGGTTCTTGAGAACGTTACACAGCAGAACTTCTTCCAGCTTGCACTGAAAGGGGCAGAAAGAGTGCAATATCAAAGGCCTCCAGAATTCTCCTGGCCTGAACAGAAGGCAGAGTTGCAAATCCAGGGGACAGTGCTGTAAGCCCAGAGGTTGGAGCCATGAGTCCAAGAGGATTATTTCCAGGGCTTGAAAGCAAATGGAGTTCACCTGGCTGGATTTCCAAACTACTTGATAAGGGTGACTCCTTTTTTCCCTTTTACTCTCTCAATTTTGGAGCCAGAATGCTATAAATATTTTTCTGAGCTGGTCTCAACATATTTTGGGACCCAATAACTTGTTTCTTAAGTATTTTTAGGTCCACAGATGGAGGGGAATTGTGCCCCAGAATAAATTATTCTTAGAGTCTCACAGATACTTAATTTATATAATATTTGGGACTTCTGAGATATAAATGAGATTTTGGATTCATAGTTGATGCTTAATATGTTGAGACTTTTGGGGACCTTGGGATAAGATGACAGTCTTCTGTGGCGGAGACAGGTGTGAACTTTGGGGGTCAGGAGATAGTCAAAACCTAACAGATGTATAGAACAGTCCAATAGCTGTTGGTCAAATTGAATAATTGGTATTGTAGTTGTCAATTAATTTCCAAAATAGAAAATTAGGAAGAGTTAAATATACGAATCATCTCATTCTTTAAATTTTCCAAAGTGATTACTTGAATTTCATCTCATATAAAGCACTATTAATGTAATGTGGATCTGCCAAATTTGACCTTATCAGCTTGATACAGAACATCATCTCCTACCACATGTGTAATAAAATGTAACCTAACTTGTAAAAGTATTTTGACATTATCTTTCACACATACAATTAAGTCTTCTCTTTTTCCGTTTGCTATGCATGCATGCACATGACATATGCTCACATGGCATTCTGTTTATGGAACAGTCAATACAATATATCATTATGGCATTATTAAGCATGAAATGTCATTAAAGAGAATCAGATGGAGGTACCAAAGGATTAATACCATGTAATTTTGCATCTTCATTATTTCAGAAGCTGCAGCTCTCTCAGTGAGGCTGCTATAATATATAATTTGCTTCCAACAATGTGTTTTAGCAATAACATGCCCCACTGGCAACATCTTCAAAAATGACCCTCCCTCTTTATTTCTGTCAACTCTCTTGACCTGCATCTTGTGCCATTTTGCTGTATCATATTATACTCAGGGATAAACACTTTGAGAACTGGCAACCACTTACTTATATTGTAAATGGGATTATGTCAAAATTGTTTTTAAAGAGGAGACAGATTTTCTGAATTAGAGGCATTGGTCTATTCCATTAAAATGAGTCACTGAAAAAGTGACTCATCTGGAGGACTGACCATCCAGTTTGAAGGGGGAAAAATCAGAAGTGACATTGTATTCCAATAGTCCTTTTTTCTTTGCTTACCCTCCTTGAATTAAGATAGTTAAATTAGCTCAGTTGATTGGTGTTCACTCTGTGGACAATGCATCTTCTTTGGAATAGAAGAAACAACGGGTATCTCAGGCAGACTTCAATTTCTCCAAAGGGCAGCAGAATCATTCTCTTTGTGTGATTTTCCCACAGCAATTCTCTGTGACTCTCTCTGTTGAAAGGTTAGCCTGCCTTGAATCAAGTCATTCAGAAAGACCCCGGGCATGTTCAAGCTGACCTATCTCCAAGCAGAGGGAAGTGAATTAGTAAGCCTGCTGTCCCCAGGCTGCCAGAAGAATGATAGCTCTGTGTAGAGGGGCCCTGGAGAGTAAAAGGTGGCTGCTTGCTCAGAGGCTTAGAAAGAGATTACCCCTCAAGTTGAGGTGCACGGCAATGACCATATCAACAGATTTGAGAATTCCAAATGCATCAGGCTTTCAAAGGAATAAGTGGGTGTCTAGGGTCTGGAGTGAGAAATGGCTTCAAGGAATGGGAGAGGCTTCCAGAGGTCATTTCATCCAGTTAGGTCTACATTTCCTTTGTTGTAAACATGCAAGGGCCTGACATTCCACAGGATGTAGATGGCAAGGGGGTAATGAAGGTGTTCCCTCAGTAAATCACCAGGGCTTTGTGGTCACCCATACCCCTGGCCATCTGGTTGCTGCTCAGAAGCTTTAACTGATTATTCTGTTTTTCTCAGAAGAAAACATAGCCTTCTAAGTAGGGCCAGAATTTACACAAAACTACAGGACTCATTGGCTGGTGTTTCTACATTTGATTTACATGTGAAAACTTGGCTCTTGGTCACTACTTAGCACGTTTCATTTGTGATCTGCTGGCAGATTTGTTTCTTCTTCCAGTCTGGCCTGGCATGTGGTTGAGAAAACAAAGCCTCTCTACATCTATTCTTCCTCCTTAATTAAGTTCTGTTCTATCCAGACGTAATAGCACAGCCCTGCTTCTCCACGTACCCAGAGTTCTTCCATAGGACACTGGGTCTAGTCTCCCTTTAGCACTAAATGTCCCCAGCTTTTGCCAGTAGCTCAAGCTCCCCCACATGGCTTTCCTCACACTTCTCCCTGATCAAGACTGAGGCCCATTCCCATCCAGTGTCCCACTCCCTCCCACCCTCCCTATCCCACCCTTCTAGGTCATCAAAAGCATGGCACTGATCTACCTGTGCTATGCAGCAGCTTCCCACTAGCCATCCATTTTACATTTGGTAGTGTATACATGTAAGTGCTACTCTCTCACTTCGTCTCATCTTCCCCTTCCCACCCTATGTCCTCAAGTCCATTCTCTATATCTGTGTCTTTATTCCTACCCTGCCACTAGGTTCATCAGTACCATTTTTTTAGATTCCATATATATGCGTTAGCATATGGTATTTGTTGTTCTCTTTCTGACTTACTTCACTCTCTATGACAATGTGATACACCATATTAACAAATGGAAGGATAAAAACCATATGATAATCTCAATAGATGTAGAAAAAGCTTTTGACAAAATTCAACACCCATTTATGATAAAAACTCTCCAGAAAGTGGGCATAGAGAGAACCTACCTCAACATAATAAAGGTCATATATGACAAACCCACAGCCAACATCATTCTCAATGGTGAAACACTGAAACCATTTCCACTAAGATCAGGAACAAGACAAGAATGCCCTCTCTCACTGCTATTATTCAACATAGTTTTGGAAGTTAGTCACAGCAATCAGAGAAGAAAAAGAAATAAAAGGAATCCAAATTGGAAAAGAAGTAAAACTGTCACTGTTTGCAGATGACATGATACTATACATAGAAAATCCTAAAGATGCCACCAGAAAACTACTAGAGCTAATCAACGAATTGGTAAAGTATCAGGATACAAAATTAATGCACAGAAATCTCTTGCATTCCTAGACACTATCAATGAAAAATCAGAAAGCAAAATCAAGGAAACACTCCCATTTACCATTGCAAAAAAAGAATAAAATACCTAGGAATAAACCTACCTAAGGAGACAAAAGACATGTATTCAGAAAACTATAAGACACTGATGAAAGAAATCAAAGACGATACAAACAGATGGAAAGATATACCATGTATACCATGTTCTTGGATTGGAAGAATCAACATTGTGAAAATGACTATATTACCCAAAGCAATCTATAGATTCAATGCAATCCCTATCAAATTACCAATGGCATTTTTTCACAGAACTAGAACAAAAAATTTTACAATTTGTATGGAAACACAAAAGAGCCCGAATAGCCAAAGCAATCTTGAGATTGAGAATACCTTCCCTTTAAAAACACAACAAAAACAAACAACAACAAAAACTTCTATGTGCGAATACATATTATATGTCAGGCTGTAAGCTTTTTTTTTCTTTTCTTTTTAGGAGATAAAGAAGTGATAGGTGGAATTAATTGTATTTTTCTGTATGATTTCACTGGTTTTACTGATCATTTCACTGGGTGTGCTGGTCATGTACAGCAAAATATTTAAACATATATTTAACATTAAAAAAAGAAAACATTGGAGGGGATTGGTTAAGATAAACGAGATCATCAGTACTCTACATATGTCATCAAGATAGTAGATGTCTTTCCAAAGTTCTGTCTCATACCTACAGAGATTTGCTGTTATACTTCACTTGACTAGTAAAGGTAAACTCAGATGGATTGCACTTGACTGAGCAAATTTATTCAAATTGCTGATACTTACAAACTAGAAAGAAAAAAAGTCCATGAGGAAATAATGTCTTGCAGTGAAAAGAACATGAATTTGGGGTGGAAGCTGGTGGTTTGGCTCACTATAAGTGATGAAGGTTAAGAAGAGAATATAAAGAGTACATAAAGAGATGAATATGGATTAACAATGTACTACTCCAGCTTATGATCTAGCAGCACTGTGAGTCTATTCTTAGACAACAAAGTAATTGTTCTTCTCTTTTACTATTTACTTTTGCATTATTTTGCTACCATATAATAATATGCATAAGAGCATTCAATAGTTTAACAAAGGCAGCTAATATTTATTGAGTGCCTACTATGTTCCAGTCACTGCTCTAAGTGCCAGTGATATATTAGGGAACAAATTTGACAGATTGTACCCCTGCAAATTCCACATTTGGGTGTACTCAAAAGGTTCCATATAGCAGATTATAGTTTCTAGACCTTACACTTGGTAAGAAGAGTCCATTTCTAGAATTAAAAGGACTTTAGCAAGCATCAAACTGATTATTTTCCATTACAAATGAAAGGTGTGGAGCACTGGGTCCTAATTCTTAATGTGCCTAAGAATGTTCTAGGGAATATTATGACAATGCCAATTCCTGCATTCCAGCCTGAGGAATCTTTGGTAGCGCCCAGGAATCCACATTGTACAAAGCAGCATCTCTGCCAACTCGATTGCAAAGTATGTGGGCACCACGCTTGCAGAAAGTATGTGTTCACCACACTAGAGAATAACCAGAATGCATCACTAGAATGCTTGACTAGAAATTTCCCCTACCCCTGCTTACAGAGTGGCAGGCAGAGAAGATATAGTAGAAATTATTCCCAGCCCCACACAGTTTACTTGCCCAGAGGTTACTACCCTTCAATATTGTCAGTCTAGTTGTTCATCCCTCTGATTACATTTTTTTTGTTCTAGAAGGGGGCATCTGACAAAAATTTGATAAAGAAATTCACCTGGGAGCAGAGTGTTTTGTTGTAATCCCAGCTCTTATTTCAGCTCTTTTGCCAACCCAGCTTTTGTTCTGTTTTAGGCTCCAAAAGACATCTGGTACTATCATACCCAAACCACCATTTCTCTCAGTTATTTCAGTTGAGTTTCTGTCTCATGATCAAAGAGTCCTGACTAACCACCAAACAAAAGCCCCAGGCCTTTCTAAAGTTACCAATAATAAATAAGTAGCAGACATAGAAGTGACTCTAAATTCAGTGTTTTTTCCCCCCTTACTGACCCTTCCTACATATCTCAATTTGATGCCAAATAACCACATGTTCTATGGGTCTTTTAATGATTCTCCACTAATCCTTCCCCTTTAGTGAATGTGGCTCATAAGTTACAAGGAACCAAAGTAAATTCTGTCTCAGTTCCTATGAGGGTACCCATGTGGTTCCCACTTAAAATCAGCCTAAATTTCTTTAGCAAAGTAGAAGATTAAGATTGTTCCCTAATTACACTGAGGGGTTGGTGGTCACCAGTCTGAATAGCTAGAAAAGTGTTAGTGCCCTGGTTTGGCCTCTCAGTTCATCTGATGGTTAAATACTGGGGGAAAAGAGGTCTGCTATTGTTCCTCAGGGAGTACTTTTATGTCAGGGTGAGTGGTTATTCTGCTTGTCGCATCAGGTTTAAATGTCTTTGTGTGGCTGCCTTTCTCTACAGGAGAAAAGAAGCAGGATAAATGTCTGTCTCACTAAAGAAAAGTAATCTGCATGGTGCCACAAGATTGCTTTGAGTGTCTTCAAAGCTGACCAGCTAGCTTGTCTCATTTACCATCCCTGGAGAGAAAATTTACAGGAAGAAACAAAACTAACCTGTTCTTAGGTTCGCCACAAGCAGCTCCCTTGGGGTAGTTTTGCAGGAGGTGTGTTGATGTATGATTTAACTTTTTTTTTTTTTCAGGAAAAGAATAGCAAAAGAATAAAGATTCAAAATATGAAAATTCAATGGATAGTCCATTATCCCAGGAAAGTTTGCACTCTTTTCTTAGAATGAGAAAAAATAGCTTCAAAAGTGTGATACCTTGGGATATTTTTTGTCACAAAGCTATTAAATAGGAAAAATACCATAGGGTGTTTTTAAAATATCAAACTACTTAGGTTCATAGAAACACACCTCAGCATCTTAATGTCTGCCAGAGAGAAAATCTGGTTAGGAAACCTGGAATTGATCCTGTTTTGTTTGTATTCAGTGTTTCATTCTTTACTGTGAAATGAAGACAAGAATCATATCTACCACCTAAATTGTCTGAAGGGAGAATAGAAGATGTACAAAATGCACACTGTAAATTACAAAAAGCTGAACAAATGCAAGGTTGTCTTTTTATTGGGGTGTAATTTACATGGAGTAAACCCACTCTTTCCAGTGTGCAGTTCTTTGAGTGTTGACACCAGTATACTTTAATGTAACTATAACAAAAATCAAAATCTAGAACAATTCCATCATCCACATAGATTTCTACTGAGTCTATCTTCTGTCACTTAGCCTGACACAGCTGAGATCATCCATGCTGTCACATCAGTAGTCTACTCCCTTTACTGCTGGGGCGCATTCCCTGTATGGAGTTTTGACAGTTTGTTTACACATTTACCAGCTGAAGAACATTTGGATCTTTCTCCTTTTGGTGACTATGAATAAATCTACTATAAACCTAGATATAAAATGTATTGCGTGAATATAATTTTTAATTTCTCTTGGGTAAATACTTGAGAGTGGAATTACTAGGTCATAGGGCAAGTGTATATTTTACTTAATACAAACTCTTTTCCAAAGTGGCTGCATAATATTTCATTCCAATCATCAGTGCATGGGAGTTCTAGGTGCTCTGCATGCTCTCCAGCCCTTGCTATTGTTAGATTCGTTTGTTTGTTTAGTTTCATTTTGTTTGGGGGCCATTACAACAAGTGTATAGTGATGGCTTGTTGTAATTTTAATTTCGATTTCCTTAATGAATAATGATGTTAAGCATATGTTCATGGCCCATTTGCCATCTAGCTATCTTTTTTGGTGAAATGTCTTTTCAAGTCTTTTGTCTGTATATCATCAAACTGTCTTTTTATATAATTTCATTTTAATGTTCCCACTATTCCCATAGTAGTACATGTTATTCTCCTATTACAGATGACAGAACTGAATCTCAGGGTGACTTAAAAATATGTTCAAATATGCACAGATATTAGGTGTCAGAGCTGGAAGGAAAAGATTACAAAAAGTTTGATTATACAACTCATAACAGCCACTGCTGCTGTAATAGTTCCACAGGAGCCGATGTGCTCTTCTAAGGTTTAAAAGTCTATTAATTTTTAGCTGGCTTTAGCGAACTATGTGTGTGTGGAGAATTATCAGTGGAAAGTTTTGAACATGAGGTCAATTTGCTTCTGTTTTTCAATTACCCTTCAGAACTAACTCTGTGTTTTTGCACTGTCATATTTACTGAGAAGGTGCAAAACAAGTTCACTGTGTTAATTTAGGAAACAAATTTCCTGGAGAAATGCATGTGATTCATGGTGAAACGTGAGGTAAATATAATCTTGGGTGACCTACCTCTTTGGCTTATTCATGTCTTTTCACTCTTCAGTTAGTCTGGTGAATCAAAATTACTATGTTTCCTGATTATTATTCCATACGGTTAAATAAAGCTTTTTTTATGACACATATTTATAAGTTAGTACATTCAGTCGTAAGGAAGAGGGCCTGAACCTCAATCTTCCTATCCAGAAAAGAACAACTATAAGAGCTATCACACTGAGTGCTGTTAATTAAAGGTGATGCATAGTGCATGCTTAGTACAGAGAGTTAATAAATGGTAGTCACCTCATAATAATATTACCTATTATGTGCCAGAGATTTCGTTAAATGAACTAAATAATTTGAGCAACGCCACGAAATAAATATTATCTCAGTTTTTCCTGTGAAGAAACTGACATTCTGAGATGTTAAATAACTAAAATAATCACCCGAACGATAAATGAGGAAGATGGAATTCAAACCAGGTCTACTGATCCCCAAATCATACTCTTGACCCCTCTACTCAACTTATTGTTTTAATACAAAATATTTAGGATACTCTTGATAAAAACCTGATGCTGAACATTCCATTCATTAATAGCAATAAAATATCCTTTATATGTGTCCATAAAATACTACTTAAATCTATAGTCCTTGGAATCAGAAATAAAACAAACAACTGCTAATAGCTATAATTATAAATAGAAAATTAAAAATAGAACATTTCTGGGCTTCCCTGGTGGCGCAGTGGTTGAGAGTACGCCTGCCGATGCAGGGGACGTGGGTTCGTGCCCCGGTCTGGGAAGATACCACAAGCCGCGGAGCAGCTGGGCCCGTGAGCCATGGCCGCTGAGCCTGTGTGTCTGGAGCCTGTGCTCCGCAATGGGAGAGGCCACAACAGTAAGAGGCCCGCATACTGAAGAAAAAAAAAAAAAAGAACATTTCTGTGTCAGTCAGGATTAGATCAGGGAAGTTGAACTATTATGACTATTATAGAATAAGCACCTATGAGAGGAACTAGACATAACACAATTGAGAGAGGAGTTTGGGAACTAAGGCCACAAAGGGTTCTGGAGGATCAGAGAAAAGTCCTTAACCAGCCCTCCTAAACACTGATGCAGGTGGAAAAGTCAGAGCTTGCAGGGAAGTCTGGTAAGCCAGGGGTGCCCACCTGCCAGGGTGTGGGCATGGAGGACAGCTTATGGAGATGCCTGTAGAAGACTGTTGCCTCTTCCTCCAGTGGTGCTCTTGGGATTATTGCCGGTCAGGCAGAAGCCAGGAAGAAGAGCTGGCCATGAAGTGGGGTGAGCCAGGACAAGCTGGAACTCCCCAGCTCCTTTGCAGTCTCTCACTGAACTTAACCTTCAGAGAGTAATGTCTGCCACTTCACTTCTACTTTCCAAAATTCATGCAAATGTATCTTTTTGCTGTCTCTAACCCAGAAGTGGAGAGTGGACAAATGAGACCCATCTTAGTCATGTCATCACTTTAAACATGCATCAATTGTTCATATTTATTTTGCTCTGAAATTATGTAAAAGTCATTGGTCTCCAAACTCTCATGATGATCAGACCATCCCGAGGCAAACTTATAAAGAAAGTGAAGTTTGTTTTGAGATGTTACTCCTGTCTTTAAAGCCTACTCCCATGGCTACTGCACAAGTTGCTGGTGGAGCCATTTACCGGCCCTGCTGTTGTCAGTGTCTGTCCCCAGGATCACCATTACTTATCGAATGCGCATCATGCTGGATATCAAAAAGGAGACAACCAAGTACGGAAAGGAAAGGAGAATTTTTTAGAGTTAATAATAGCATGGAGAATGAGGACTAGTTAAAAAAATGAGTGAGGCTCAGTTCAGAGACCAAATACAGAGCAAGCTATGCCCTTCCTACTTCGAGGTCAACTGAGACACAAAAACTATACGTAAAGGGGACTGTGTGAACAAGTTGGGTAAGAAGAAGGGTAATGAGACATATGTAGGATTTAGAAATACAGAGCAGAAAATGTCAGACATCTACAGTTCTCTCTGGGAATTTCATATGACGTACCGAGGAGGAGAAAAAGTGTGGTTGACATAAATAAACAAATACTCGTTCATGGACTATCGACTGGGTAAGGGCAGCATCCTTGTCCATGCTCTAATGTGCTGAGAAGCAGATCTAGGCAGAAACGAGCTGGAAAGGCATATTGGCAACTCTGGGAGGCTGTTCTGAGTGTCTATCTTTCTTGTGGTTTTGCACATAACCTTAATAGCTGTGTTTATTAAATCTGTACTGTGTGTATCGTCTTTTTCTTACAGTAATCCTAATCTTCCTCCAAAATATGGGGGCATTATTCCCCATTTTACAGAAGGGGTAACTCAGCCTCAAGATTCTTGCAAAATGTCGCATAGCTAGTAAGAAGTAGAGCTTAAAAAACCAGGTTTTCTTTACTTGCAAATTTCACGTTCTTTCCATTATACCATTCTCCTTCTAAATAGAATGTGCTGGACACCTCCAACCTTGGGCATAGAGCATCATAAATGCTGTTTCCAGAATCTTCATATTATGCACAGCTGGTCACTCACTGACTCTCGTCAAGGAAAATTCAAAGAAGGAGTGGAGTTTGCTGGAGGCTTCAGCAGAAAACCAGAGAAGGAGCATGGAAGAGCCAAGTTCAGAACATTGTATTCTTTTACTCATGCTACAGACATATCTCAAATTTGAAGCCTGAGACAGCTGCAATAGCCACAGGAGGCAAGATAGACTGAAAAAAAGCAGAAAGGATTTTATTCCATTTAGAGGCAATAAAACCTTGCCTTTTGATAGAAAATGTCCTCTCTGAAGAACAGTGACAAAGTATTGCTAAGTCAGATACTTAAACCCTCAGAGTACTATGCTGTGTCCTGGAGTAAAAACCTTTGTTTATGTCTATATTTCTTAAAGGTAATTTCACGCTTTTTTTTTTTCTCAAAGAAACATGATTTTATGGCTGTGAAGTTGACTGCATCTGTAATGAAGCCACTGCTGATATGACTTATACTGTGTATGTGTGTGATAATGTGTATGTGTGTGATAATGTGCTATTCAAGAGAGACACAAGAAAAAATATAGTATACACATAAACTCAGGAATAGTTAGTTAAAAGATATCATGGAGAGACTTCCGGTCTGTTACAAGGTGGTGTAGACTCATTTCTCACAGCTATAAACCCTAGAAAAAATTCACGAGGAGGCAACCAAGAACGCTTAAAGATGGAAAGTGAAAAGCAGACTGGATAGTGACCCAGGATTGGGGTAACAACATAGGCAACAGAATGACTTACAATTGCCACCGAACAGAAAAAGTAACCATGGCCCACAGTTTTCTGACTACCAACATAGCAATGGAAGGTGGCCCAGGGAGGATTATTCCTCCTCTTGATCCAAAGGAATCCTGCTGACGGCCACAATGAGGAGTGTCAATTGCAAACCGAAGGAAGCTCTCTCCTTTCCTGTAGGACATGAGACTCTGAGTGGCCTGGCAGCACTGGTGAAAGGCATCTTGCTCTAACAAGCATCTGTCCAGGAAGTACTTTCTGTCCCTACCAGCCCTACATAGAGACTCCACATACCTGTGCAGCACAGAAGGTAAGACCTTGTCACAAGGCTTGGCACTTTGTCCCTGCAGGATGGATACTCCCTTCCCCCCATCTAGAAGCACCCACCGACCTAGCCTGGATAAGCTGTTTCTTCCTTTTCAGGTGACTGTCTGCTAAAATAAAAGGTTTAAATAGGACTCACCGTTTTCCAACATAATAGCGAAAATACCCGGGACACTTTTTAAAAAATCACTCTCCATACCCAAAAGCAGTGAAAATTGCAACTTGAATAAGAAAAGTCAATGAACTAATGCCAGCACTGAGATGAATCAGATTTTGGAATTATATGACAAGGATTGTAATTAGATTTTTTTTAAACTTGGTAGCGAGATTCAAATTCTAGGCAGCTGTTGCACATCTGGGAATGTATAACCTAGAAATTATCATTGATACATAAGAATTTTGTACAGGAATTTATTTGTTCAGTACAGTGTTACTTGAAAGTGTGAAAAACTAAAATTTCCTATCTTGAATAAAAAGGAGAAAAGATAAAATAAATTTTGAAATATAAGTGAATTATGAAATACAAGTAAAATATATAATATTTATAAGGTATGTTTTTAAAGTATATTTTATTTCATGAAAATTGTACCCAATGTAATATCAGGATTTAAAAATAACAGCACTATATTTAGTATGGCCCTAATTAAGTTCAGTTGGATATAAATACATAAAATTTCTGAAAAGGAAGGAGCAACATTTTCATGACACATTTCTGGGCAGTAGAGTTTTGGATTATATGAGTGGTTTTCTTTATAATTTACCATATTTTTCAAATGTTATATAATAATCAAGGGTGACTTGAGATTTTATATTAAAAAATGATGGTTTAAATATGGAAACTAAACCTGCTGACATTTTGATCTTGGACTTCTAGCCTCCAAAACTTAAGAAAATTTCTGTAGTTTAAGCAAAGGATCTGGGGTATTTTGTTACGGCAGCCCTCACAAACCAATGTAGCATACAATCTTTAAGTGATGTTAATTTAAAAATTTTTTAAATTATATAAAGAACACTATTAAGTTGTGAGAATGCAAATCAAAAGCTAAAAAAAGTCAAATAATTACGATTAATATTGCTACTATATAATTTTATATTTAGTATAGTATAACTGGTATCATTTTTTAAGCAATTTGGGATTATGTATTAAGAATTTTAAAATACTAATAACCTTATATTTCTTGAAATAAAACTTTTGGAAGTATTTCAAAGCCCAGAAAAAGATTTGGCTCTTTTTGGATTTGTAAAAATTGGAAACATTCATAAACTAAGCTTGTTAAGTAAATAATGGTAAAGATGTTTAAAGAAATAGTATGCAGCAATTAAAAATATTTTGACAAGGCAAATGATATTGGAAAATGCTCACGGCAAAATTATAAATGAAAAGAGTAGAATAAAAATTACAATTGTGCATTGTCTCAATTGCTCCTATTGGTTAAGTAATTAATCAATAACCCTGTCATTGTTTTAAGTGTTTGTAATTGCATACATATCTTACTCATTTTGCTCTGCTAAGTAAATACAGCCACTGCATCAGAAAAATTAGTTTGCTTCACTCCCAGAAATAAATATGAGGGAAAAGGCAGATATTTGATAACCATATTCCATACTGTGATATTTTCTCCCAGCAATTAAACTCATAATTAGCTTCTATTTCCTCTTGCCTTTATATCTCAGTCAATTGAAATTTGGAAATTTGAGATTGCAATTTCCTTCCTTCTAACTCTTAGAGCTTATTTGCTCCTTAAACAGTCTGTGATTATCAAAAGGGAAAATAATGGACTTTTCAATTTTTGACGCTGCACAGAGATGTAGTCCAAAAAAGAACTTCACTAATTTCTCCCCAGTTGTCTGCATGTAGAGAGAAGACAGTAGCACCTGTATTAATAAACAAGATGAACATGACAGAGCCAAAATCAGCAGGGTTATATAAATCTCTTCATGGAGAGATTCTGTTTTGAGGTCTTCAGACTGGATGCATCAGCCCATATGCCACCTGATTAATAGTGACCAGACAGTCTTTCTCTGAGCCACACTCCCAGGAACTAGAGGATGAGAACAAAGTAATCCTGAAGTACATTATTCCAGCTTTGGAATGTGATCAAAAAAGAAATAATAGCATAGTCATTATACCATAATTTTTAATTTAATCCAACAAACAACAGTTTCAAAATAGCAATAACATATACTTTTAGTATTCAAAAGGATGCCTGGTCGCTTGTGACAATTTCAAATAGAAAATCAATGTTCATATTTTATTCTGGAGTTAAGTGGTTGAGAGAAGTAACATGGCTTGACATTTCTTTCTTTCCAGTGTCTCCACAATTCCATGATAATCTTGCTGAGTCAGTGTGTTTCAGGTAAAGACAATGTCATCAACCTGAGTCAAGGAGTAGACGCATTACCTAGGCTTGGTCAATCATGGTACTCATTCCCTTTCTGCACTCAGATATTGATGGACAATGGCCCAATGAACCGAGGGAGGCCAATTTGGATCATTTGTGTGTATATTTCCAGGTCCATTGGTTGAAGAGATACCTTCTTCCTCTGTTGTGACCATACACTCTGAGAATCCTGAATTTAAGGCAAGGAATTAAAGTCTAACATCACCAATTGGCCACCTCAATTCAGGTATGTCTGAAGTAATTTTAACTCTAATTTTCTATTTCAATTAAGTGAGCTAATGGTTTATTATTTTTCGTATAATTGTTATCATTTGCTTAAACTACCTTAGAATTTTGTAAATTGTAATAAAAAAGTACTAATGAACACCCTAAACCACAGTCAAAACTCTATGATTTAGCTAACAGAGAAATCTATTTATTTTATTTTATGTTTTTGGCTGCGTTGGGTCTTGGTTGCAGCATGCAGGATCTTCATTGTGGCTCTCAGGTTTCTCTCTAGTTGTGGTGTGCAGGCTCCAGGGTACGTGGGCTCTCTTGTTGAGGTCCGCAAGCTCAGTAGCCCCACAGCATGTGGGATCTTACTTCCCCAACCAGGGATCGAACCCGAGTCCCCTGCATTGGAAGGCAGATTCTTTAGCGCTGGACCATCAGGGAAGTCCTGAAATCTGTTTATTTTAGAAGCATCTGCATAAGTCTTTGTTTCCAACTTTTTACTCAAGAATTTGTTGTTTTGTATTCCTAACTTCACACACACCTGTTTGTCACCTCTCTTATGCATGTGTTACTTAATTGTACAAGAACTGGTATTTGTCAATTATATAATTTCACCAGCATATAATTAAACAAATAATATAATCTAAAATAATAATAAGGTTATTTCTAGTTGTCTACTTCAGAAAGCTTTCAAATATACCTTTATAATAAACTATAGTCTATGGTTAATATTTTTATTAAAATGCAGACTTTGGAGAAAGTAGCTGAGGACATGGCAGTTGATTAAACTTCAAATTACTATAAGCAGAAAAATAATGATAAATCTCTGGTAGAACAATTCCTCAAGCTCCATCAACAAAAATAATTTCAGAGAACCAAGTAGATATGAAAACAACTTCTGGAAAAGTTAAGAAAGATGTAAAATTATTCCCAGAAGGAAAAAGTTTTCTCTATGTATTAAAAAAATAATGAAAATGTGCTTTGATATTTTCTAACACAAGATACAGGGCAAATCTGAAATGTGTTTACAACTTAAGGAGACAGTCTACCAACAACAGTACTCCTGGGGAGAGAAAAGGGTGAATAGAAACAGTCATCCTTTGGAGATTGTGGTAAAGAAAAAGGTACAAGAAAACAATTTGGGGTGTCCTGTAAAATAAAATGAAAGCAAAACGTTATGACATGCAAACTGTAATGTGTTGAATAGTGTCCCCTCTCCTCAAATTCAAATCTTCCATTTTTGCAGATGTAAGTAGTTAAAGATCTTTGCATTAAATAACCCTGGATTTGGAGTAGTCCCTAAATCCAATCACTAGTATTCCTATAAAAATAGAAGACACAGAAAGATATAGAGAAGGAAGCCACACGATGATGGAGGCAGAGATTGGAGTGATGCAGCTACAAGCCAGGAGGCCCCAAGGTTACAAAGAGCCAAGGTTACAAAATTGAGGGAGAGGCAAGGAAGAGTTCTCCCATAGAGCCTTCAAAATACCATGGCCCTGCTGACACCTTGATTTCGGACTTCTATCATTCAAAACTCTGATACCATATATTTTTGTCATTTTAACTCACCAAATTTGTGGTAATTTGTTACAGCAGCCCTAGAGAATTAGTACAGATTTTGGTCCTGGGAAGTAGAGCACTGCTGTAACAAACACCTAAAAATGTGGAAGTGGCTTTGTAACTGAGCAATAGATAGAGGCTGGAAGAATTTTTAGGTTTTTCTAAGAAAAAGCTTAGATTGCTTTGAAGAGAAGAATTTTGGAAATCTGGAAATTAAATGTGATTGCAGTGAGGATTCAGAAAGAAGTGAGGAACACTATAGAAGAAAGCTTCTATCATCTTAGATAATATATATATATATAATCTATATAATACATATATATATATATATATACATGAACAGAATGTTGGTAGAAATAGGAAGATCAAAGATGACTCTGGTGAGGCCTTAGAAGAAAATGAGGAACATGTTATTGGACACTGGAGAAAAGGCAATTCTTGTTATAGAAATGGCAGAAAATTTGACTGGAAGTTTGGTGGAAAGTAGAACTTGTATGTGATAAACTTGGATATTATGTGAGGACATTTCTAAGCAAAATGTTGAAAGTCAGCTTGGCTTCCCTTGTTGCTTATGGTAAAATGCAAAAGGAAAGAGATAAATTGAGGAAGGAACTCTTTAGTAAAAAAGAACCGGGCTTCCATGGTGGCGCAGTGGTTGAGAGCCCGCCTGCCGATGCAGGGGACACGGGTTTGTGCCCCGGTCTGGGAAGATCCCACATGCCGCGGAGCGGCTGGGCCCATGAGCCGTGGCCGCTGGGCCTGCGTGTTCGGAGCCTGTGCTCCGCAATGGGAGAAGCCACAACAGTGAGGCCCGTGTACCGCAAAAAAAAAAAAAAAAAAAAAAACCAGCCCCCAACCA
>NW_020185327.1:4242597-4278230 GCF_003031525.2 Neophocaena asiaeorientalis asiaeorientalis
ATCATTGGTATATTCTCGTTCTATCCAGATAGTGAAGGATGCTAAAATTAGGAAATTTACTATTGAGAAAACATGTCCTAGAGGGAAAGACAAGGACAACCGTCTGCTAAGAAGATTAGCCTGTGATTCATGACTCCCATCAGCCATCTCAACAGAAGCCCAGAGTAGAGAAGGGATTATCCAGCAAAGAACTATGGAGCTATTGTTTGTTTAATGATGTGGATGCCCTTCTCATGCATAGAAGACAGGCATGGATGTTGAGAATATTATACCAGCGGAAACACTTCCAGCTAGGAATGAAAGAGACAAAAAGACTAAAATGTAGGAAGGCTGTCAGACCTTTGGGATTCTACAGGCAAGAAATAGGCTAATGGAGCTACTAGGCCATGAATATGTGCTAACTTTAAGAAAAAGGAAGAATGACTCTGAGAAAATAGTGGCAGAAACAGAGGGCAGAGGGGGCAGGTCTATTGTCACTATGGACCCGGAGAACAAATCACAAGCCACAGAAAATTATTCTCAGAGATTTTCCTACTGGGACTTTTCCTGCCAAGTTTTGGGCTTACTAGGGACCTCTGGCCTCTTTATTCGTTCTAATTCCTCCTCCTGATAGGAATGTCTATCCTATGCCTGTCTCGCCATTGTATTTTGGAAGCTGATAGCATGTTTTCTAGTTTCACAGGTCCATAGATGGAGAGAAATCTTGACCCAGGATGGCACATTTCCAGAGTCTCACCCATACCTGATATAGATGATTTAGATGGTAAGATTAGGAACCTTATGAGTTAATGATATTTAGATGAGATTTTTGATTTAGAATTGATGCTGGATTGGGTTAAATGTTCGGGGATGTTAAGGTGAATGTATTTTGCACATGGGAAGTATGTGAATTTTAGTTGGCCAGAGGGCAGAATGTAGTGAGTTGATATTATCCCCCCAAAATCCAAAGTGCCTGGATTCTCAGATCATGAGCTTATTTGATTCAGACTTCTAGCCTCGGGCTTCCCTGGTGGCGCAGTGGTTGAGAGTCTGCCTGCCGATGCAGGGGACGCGGGTTCGTGCCCCGGTCCGGGAAGATCCCACATGCCGCAGAGCGGCTAGGTCCGTGAGCCATGGCCGCTGAGCCTGTGCTCCGCAACGGGAGAGGCCACAACAGTGAGAGGCCAGCATACTGCAAAAAAAAAAAAAAAAAAAAAAAACAGACTTCTAGCCTCCAAACTGTGAGACATTAAATTTCTGTCATTTAAACCACCCAGTTTGTCATCCTTTGTTACAGCAGCCCTAGCAAATAAATATTGGAAGTTTATTGGTTCAAACAGCAAGAAGTCTGGGTTTCAGCTACGGTTTTATCAGATCTCTGTCTTAATTCTCTCTGATGTTCTCTCCTTTATGGGTCAACTTTTTGTTCTGGCCACTTATCTCACGGTAGCGAAATGGTTTCAGGAGTTCTAGGCATCCCATCAGACTCCATCCTGCACACAGAAAGGGAGAGCATCTTTGTTCCAGCATTCTAAACAAAAGACGTGACTTTTATTTGGACTGGCTTAGGTCACTCCTACCTAACTGTGGTGGCTTAATAATTAGAAGTATTGAGTGGACTAACTAAATCAGGATGCACTTGTAGATTGAAAGTTAAGATCAAATTCCCTTAAAGCAAATGAGTTGTGTGGGGAACGGGCATATCCTTGAAAAATCTAAGATACCATGGAAAAGCGAGAATGAGACAATGGAAGCCAAGTGAACAGAGAGAAAATATTTACATCTTTTGACTAGAGATACATATTTTAACACTGCCTTTGCAAGTTTTTATACCAGCTTTTATATATTTTTCTTTCTTTTTTTATTGGGGTATAGTTGTTTTACAATGTTGTGTTAGTTTCTATTGTACAGTGAAGTGAAGTTCCCTGTGCTATACAGCAGGTTCTCATTAGTTACCTATTTTATACATAGTAGTGTATATATATCAGCTGTTAACTTGTCACCTTTATCCTTTGTAATTTCTGATTTACGTTTTCTTCAAAAAGAAAACACACGTTTCTTGAAGCTGTTAATTTTGTGTATGCTATTTATAATTTATTTTTGATACTATTGAGAATTAAATGGATTGTTATGATTTGTGACATAATATTTACTAATGGCTTATGATTAATAAAGAGAAAAAACCTGATATGTAAAAATATATATGTACACAAGAAGAATGAAAGTTAGTCTTGGTGAATTTTTTACTTTTTAAAAATATATATTTCTTTCTTAATATGAGTATAATTCAGTTTTTATAATGACAAAAAATGGAATTTAGTTGAAACAGCATTTCAAGCTCATGTATATATTACTCATCACATTTCTATTTCTTTAAACACAATAGCATTTACATTTTTTATATGGTTACCTATATTTACAAGATGACACCCTATATTTTCCAAGAGATACCCTATTTTCTTATGTGGCTGCCAAAACTCATCTGTATTACCCTTAAAGGAGGAAAAAATAATAGTGAGTATTTAAAGACCTTGGTTACTAAATTTGCTTATACAAATGAAAACATTTCAAAGGTCAATCTAATAGAATGCTATTCTGCATTTTTTTTTATTCCATTGACTTAAGTTAATTTTGATGACTAACAATAGCTTCTGATTAGGAAGGATGTCACCTACTCTAAAGCACTCCCACTTTAACAAAATGTAATACTGCAAAAAGAAACATTTGGTAAGCAGGTTAGAAAAAAAAATTGTCAGGACATGATCTATAGTGAAATGTAATGAGAAGATATTGTATTATTATGATGTGATCAAAAATTGAAATGAAAACCACAACAGTATTTATCTAGAATCATTACATTTTAAAGAGCGTCTGGTGCAGCTTGCAGATTGATAAGTTATGCAATTAACCAATATCCAATTTACTAGAGTAACAAGTCAGGCAATCAGATGAGACTGGGTCAAAAATATGCAATAGTTTCCTATTTATGGGTTTCAAATACATTTCAGAACTTAAACCAGAAATTAATTACTTGAAATTAAAAAACAACAACAACAAACAGTTTACATTCCTTTATGTATTATTTCTGTGTATGGTTTCTTTTTAATTTAGTCTGTATTTCTTTGACTTAATTCCCAGTTTCAAGCAGCAAAAAATGTTCTGTGGGATTTTGAATTTATTTCTTCCAGATATTCTGATTTAATTAACAGAAAGAAATATGTCAGAAGACCCAAACCTGAAGTATGCCTGTGTAAGAACTACTACAACATTTGCATGTCATATTTAGTTGTGCACTGCTTCAGAATAGACAGCTGTTGAAGCAAAACAAAACAGTGACTGCCATAACTCAGCAATGATCAACATGTATGAAATAAGTTAATATTTTTGCAATAATTTTTAGCTTTTCTTGTGCACATTGGGTGTTTCAAGTATCACTTCTTTAATAGTGCTGTATCTTATGTTAAAAAATATTGAGTTCCTATCGGGTGCCATTTATTATGCTGAAAGCTGAGAATGCAAAAATGAGTAAATCTTCATTACTGTTCTCGAGACAAATCCAGAGAAGTGGGAAAGACAAGTGGGAAAGATAAAATTTCAGAAGGATATCTTTATATCTTAATGATAAAAGGAGCCTGGGGCAGCAAACAGCAGGTAGGTATCTATTCTTGAAGGACATGAGCTGTGAGATGTGTTGGGGGAGGGGTGTGGGGGAGGGAAGGAAGTCGGAGTTAACAAGATCAAGAAAGGGGAAGGGGACAGGGGAGTTGATGGGGTCCCACAGGGAGGAAACAGAATGAAGGAAGTCATATATGGAATTAACAATATACTATTAATTTTCAAAAGGTAATTTTATTGGGCACTTTCCTTGAGGCAAATATTAAGTTCTTTAGATATATCATTTTAAAACGATCCTGAGAAGCAGATACAATTTCCCTCTGCATTATGTGTGCGAAATAAAAACAGCTCAGTATTTGGTAAAAGGTTAAGTGTGAGGCATACAGTGCTATGAATGTGAAGCTAGAGACAGACAGGGAACAGGATCTCATCTTTCGAGTTAAGAAATTTAACTTTTTCTCCGTGGATGATAAAATATTTTTGCAGAGTTTTCAGCGGAGAATTGGGATATTTACTGAACATTTGAGGTAGGTTACTCTGGCCACTTTGTGGAGGGCGGGTTCAGGGGGCACACATGAAGGTAGAGACACATGCTTGGAAATTAAGCTATAAAACAAGGGATTCTCAGAATAAGCACCTGGAACAGAGTGGGAACAGGGCATGGAGGAGTGATCTTTACTTCTATTGAGTGATCTTTACTTCAAGTCTCAGTAAATCACTTCCTTGCTGGTCCTAACCCAATTTCTTCATTGACATACAAGCATACCTAGGAGATATAGTGGGTTTGGTTCCAGACCATTGCACTAAAGTGAATATTGCAATAAAGCAAATCACAGTTTTTTTTGGTTTGCCAGAGCATATAAAAGTTATGTTTACACTATACTATAATCTATTGCATGCAATAGCATTATGTCTAAAAAACAATGTACATACTTCAATGTCTGTTTTTGTGCCAGTACCATACCGTTTTGATTACTGTAGCTTTGTAATATAGTCTGAAGTCAGGGACCCTTATTCCTCTAGCTCCATTCTGCTTTCTTAAGATTATTTTCGTTATTAAGTGTCTTTTGTGTTTCCATACAAAATTTTTAAAATTTTTTGTTCTAGTTCTGTGAAAAATACCATTGGTAATTTGATAGGGATTGCATTGAATCTGCAGATTGCCTTGAGTAGTATGGTCATTTTGACAATACTGATTTTTCCAATTGAAGAACACAGTATATCTTTCTATCTATTTGTGTTATCTTCAGTTTCTTTCATGTGATGGTAAATGGGATTGTTTCCTTAATTTCTCTTTCTGATATTTTGTTGTTAGTGGCTTGATAATTTCTAGAGTTTTTGTATGGTTTTGACTAAAATAGGAGAGCTTCAGTTTTCAGTGGATAACTGAGCACATACACTGAAAGACAGAAGTCAGGAGACAACATAAAGATGTAAAGATTGTTTAAAATCCAAACAGCAGTATTACTTGCCAGTGCTCTATAAATGAAACAACAAAGCTTGGATGACAGCTCATCTGTTTACAACATGGTTTACTGAATATTTTAAGCCCATTGTTGAGACCTACTATTCAGAAAAAAAAAAAAAGATTTCTTTCAAAATATTGCTGCTTATTGACAATGTAACATACCTGGTCATCCAAGAACCCTGTTGGAGATGTACAATGAGATTAATGTTGTTTCCATGTCTGCTAAGACAACATCCATTCAGTAGCCCATAGATCAAGGAGTAATTTTGACTTTCAGATCTTATTATTTAAGAAGTACATTTCCTAAGGCGATAGCTTCCCAAGATAGTGATTCCTGTGATGGATCTGGGCAAAGCCAATTGAAAACCTTCTGGTAAGGATTCACCCTTCTAGATGCCACTAAAAATATTTGTGATTCATGGAAAGAGGTCAAAATATCAATATTAACAAGAGTTTGGAAGAAGTTGATTCAAACTCTGGTGAATGACTTTGAAGGCTTCAAAACTTCAGTGGAGTAACAAGTGGTCAAGATAGCAAGAAACTAGAATAAGAAGTGGAGGGGAAAGGGTAAGCTGGGATGAAGTGAGAGAGTGGCATGGACTTATATATGCTACCAAATGTAAAATAGATAGCTAGTGGGAAGCAGCCACATAGCACAGGGAGGTCAGCTCGGTGCTTTGTGACCACCTAGAGGGGAGGGAGACACAAAGGGAGGAGATATGGGGATATATGTATATGTATAGCTGATTCACTTTGTTATAAAGCAGAAACTAACACACCATTGTAAAGCAATTATACTACAGTAAAGATGTTAAAAAAAAAAAAAAAAAGTGGAGCCTGAAGATGTGACTGAGTTGCTGCAACCCCATAATAAAACTTTAACGGATGTGGATTTGGTTTTTATGGATGAGCAAAAAAAGTGATTTCTTGAGATAAAATCTACTCCTGGTGAAAATACTATGAAAATTGTATCATGACAATTGTAACATGTAACAAAATACTATGAAAATGACAGCAAAAGATTTAGAATATTATATAGCAGCCAGGCTTGAGAGGATGGACTTCAATTTTGAAAGAAGTTCTACTGTGAGAAACATGCCATCAAACAGCATGGCCTGCTACAGAGAAATCGTTTACGAAAGGAAGAGGCAATTAATGGGGCAAACTTCATTCTTGTCTTAAGAAATTCCCACAGCTTCCCCAGCCTTCAGCAACCACCATTCTTTTCAGCCAGCAGTCATCTACATGAAGGCAAGACCCTCCACCAGCAAAAAGATTATGACCTGCTGAAGACTCAGATGATGGTTTTCATTTTTTAGCAATAAAGAATTTTTAATTAAAATATGAACCTTATTTTTTTAGACATAATGCTACTACTGTACACTTAATAGACTACAGAATAATGTAAACACAAGACACAGGTTTTATACCCACTGGGAAGACAAAAAATTTGTATGACTTGTTTTATCGTGATATTTGCTTTATTGTGGTGGCTTGGAACCAAACTCACAATGCCTCTGAGGTATGCCTGTAAGACTTTTTTAACCTAGTTTTTGAGACAAATTATGAACACTCTTATTTTTAGTAAGTATTATATAATCTAATGTTTTGTCTGTTCTTAGATATTATTAAAATTATATGGATGTCTATACACCCACGTTCATAGCAGCGTTATTCACAATAGCTAAAATGTGGAAACAACCCAAGTATCCATTGACAGATGAATGGATAAGGCAAGCGTGGTATATACATATAATGGAATATTATCCAGACTTAAAAAGTAAGAAAATTCTGACATATGCTATGACATGGATGAACCTTGAGGTCATTATGCTAAATGATATGTCAGTCATATAAAAGACACATACAGTATGACTCTACTTATATAAGGTATTTAGAGTAGTCAAAATCATAGAGACGAAATGTAATGATGGTTGCCAGAGGCTGGGGTAAAATGAGCAAATGGGGAGTTCTTGTTTACCTTGTATAGAATTTTAGTTATAGAAGATGAAAAGTTGTGGAGATGGATGGTGGTGATGGTAGGACATCATCATGAATGTATTTTAATGCTACTGAACTGTACACTTAAAAATGGTTACAGTGGTAAATGTTATGTTATGTGTATTTTACTAGGATAAAAATGTTGGGAAAAAACAGAAACAAACAAGCAAACATAAGGATATTTTATCTGTATGTAATTCCATTTAGTAGGTCCTTCAAAAGATGTTCTTTCATGCTAGATGAAGGATCACATCTACATGTTAAATTCTCCTCTATGGAACAATTTAGCCAATACACCAAACTGAAACACACTGCAGGACCCTCATCTACCTGTCTATTTTACACGGCATTGGGACTACTTTATTTTTCTTAATCATGGTACAGCCACTAACCTCTCTAGAATTATTTGCATAAGTAACACTCCTTCCCCCCACCACAGAATTTATTATTCTCTATTACTCTGAGAGAAATAAGGACATGTACATCTTTGCAGTTTATAAAAAACATATACTTAATAGAAAAAACAGTTAATGTGTATACAATAATACTCTCCTACTTTTGTATTGCAATGAATACACTTTATGTTAATTTCTCACTTTCTTTTTTAAATTAATTAATTAACTTATTTATTTATGGCTGTGTTGGGTCTTCATTGCTTGAGTGGGCTTTTATTTTTTTAGTTGCGGCGAGCAGGAGCTACTCTTTGGTGCAGTGCACGGGCTTCTCATTGCGATGGCTTCTCTTGTTGCAGAGCACGGGTTCTTAGGAGTGTGGACTCTGTAGTTGTGGCTTACAGGCTCTAGAGTGCAGGCTCAGTAGTTGTGGTTCATGGGCTTAGTTTCTCCACGGCATGTGGGATCTTCTCTGAGCAGGGCTCAAACCCATGTCCCCTGCATTGGTATAGATGGATTCTCAACCACTGCGCCACCAGGGAAGTCCTCTCAGTTTCATATGTTACTATGAAATCATGGCCTTTGAAGAACTGAATTTGTTTCCATTAATTCTGAGAGTTTTTTCCTGTCATCATTAATTTAAAATTGTCACAGTCAGCCATTATAAGCCCCTTTAATATGGTTCCTTTTGTCTTTTTAATATTAGCCATCTCCCACCAGGCAGCCTTGAAAGAATCCTACCTTCTGGCAATAATAGTATATTCAAAGTTCAAATTAAATTTTTCCTGCCCCAAAACATGGAATCAATCATATTCCAAAGGGCGTAGCTATTTTTTATGAGAGAACACATCAAAAAACAAAATAATCGGGAAACGTGTATGGGTGTTAAGGAAGTTTGCTGAATTTTTATTGGACTTCTTTCACTGAGAACATGAGAAAAGATATTCTTTTTATTTATTTTCATTGTTATTTCCAATTTAACATATTGCATATCTAAGTTGTTGTCAGATGGAATTTTATTAATCACTAATATTTTCCATGACACTGATTTTGAGACTGAGATTCCTCTTTATCTGGCTTTGTCTTGCTTACTGGGTAAAATATACTCCAAAGCCAAGAATCATTAATCATAACCAAAAGAAAGCTAAACAATTGCTTACAGAACCTTGCCTCTGTGAAGGAGACAGGGGCAACGTTAGGGTAATATAACTGAATTAGAGTGACATGAACCCAATAGTAGTGACAGCATTGAATAAGGGATGGGGCTCCAGCTCCAAAGATAGAGAGAGAGAGAGAGAGAGAGAGAGAGAGAGAGAGAGAGATAGATAGATGAGAGATCACACATTATTTGCTCACTTCTTAGCATAATTAGATGTGATTAACATTCAAATTAGTAGACTAAGTAAAACAAATTGTTCTCCTCCATGTAGGTGGGCCTCATCCAAACCATTGAAAGCCTGACTAGGATAAAAAGGCTGAGTAAGAAAGAATTTGCTTTCTCTGGCTGACTGATTCCAAGATAACGTATTGGTCTTCTGTCTTCAAACTCAGACTAGAACCTATACCATCAGCTCTTCTGGGTCTCCAGCTTGCCAACTGCAGATCTTGGGACATCTCAGCCTCCATAATCACATGATCCAATTCCTTATAATATGTATACAAATAAATGATAAATATATAATAAATAAATAAATTGATATATATCCTACAATAAGAACATATATAGTAAGATAATATAATACTTATACAATAATAATATAAATAATAATATATATCCCATTGGTACTGGTTCTCTGAAAAACACTGACTAATATAATTACAATACTTATTATGTAAAATTGAAAAATTAGGAAAAAATGACTATTTACTTAATAATATGAAATAAATACCAGAAGGAAAATCTTAGTTCAAAGACAGAGAAGGAAAAATAGGAATAGGAAATGAAAGAGTCAGGGGACTACATTTTTCAATACAAATCTTGATAAATTATTTGGTATTTTGTACTGTTTACAAATCTTTCTATAAAAATGAAACAAATAAAACTATTACTGACCCAAGATAAAAGATATTATAAAAATTGAGCTAAACCATACTTTAAGACTGTATGACCTTAGGAAAAGGGAGGGGAATATGGAATATTATTTTAGAACTCACAATAAAAGATGTTTTCTTTGAAATAAGAGAATAAAACCACATTTAAAACAATAAGCTAAAATGAAAAGCACTGACAACAACAGTAAAACAAACAAACAAAACACATTTTTGCTTGGTCTTCATGTTCAACAGTCTGAATTAATTGGCAATTAACATGCTTTTAAAGTTCATTGACTTTAATTTGAAGCCAGTTTTTGGAACCACTGCAGTAGATAAGTTTAGCACAAGCAGAAATTCCATTACACATGAAAGATGCTCAACATCACTAAGTATCAGAGAAATGCAAATCAAAACTACAATGAGGTATCACCTCATACCAGTCAGAATGGCCATCATCAAAAAATCTCTGAACAATAAATGCTGCAGAGGGTGTGGAGAAAAGGGGACCCTCCTACACTGCTGGTGGGAATGTAAATTGATACTATGGAGAACAGTATGGAGGTTCCTTAAAAAACTAAAAATAAAACTACCATATGACCCAGCAATTCCACTAATGGGCATATACCCAGAGAAAACCATAATTTGAAAAGATACGTGCACCCCAGTGTTCACTGCAGTGCTATTTACAATAGCTAGGTCATGGAAGCAACCTAAATATCCATCAACAGAGGAATGGATAAAGAAGATGTGGTACCTATACACAATGGGATATTACTCAGCCATAAAAAGGAATGAAATTGGGTCATTTGATGGACCTAGAGACTGTCATACAGAGTGAGGTAAGTCAGAAAGAGAAAAACAAATATCATATATTAAGGTATATGTGTGGAATCTGAAAAAATTTGTATAGATGATCTTATTTGCAAAGCAGAAATAGAGACACAGACGTAGAGAACAAATATATGTATACAAAGGGGGAAAGTGGTGGGATGGGATGGATTGGGAGATATTGGCATTGACATATATACACTATTGATACTACGTAAAAAATAGATAACTAATGAGAACCTACTGTGTAGCACAGGGAACTCTACTCAATGCTCTGTGGTGACCTAAGTGAGAAAGAAATGCAAAAAAGAGTGGATATATGTATACGTATAGTCGATTCACTTTGCTGTACACTATGAACTAACACAATATTGTAAAGCAACTATACTCCAATATAAAATGTATTTCTATGAAAACAACAATTAAAAATTGAAATTAGAAAAAATGAAAAGATTTGCCTATTATTCCATGTGCTTTCTGTATAAAAATCACCAGTTGGTTAGGCACTTGTGTGCAGAAAACAATTCTGATTAACTTAGAAAAGGAGGGCAAAGTTACTGGAAGAATTTGGTATGGCACAAATAAAGGAAAGCAGTGTAATCAGGTAATACAGAGGACAGGACACAAGGCATCTTCTGGGACCAAGGCAGCCGAACTGATTGGACTTTTCAGGCCACTATTATTGGGATAAATGAGCTCCAAACATTTTGTTATACTCACCATGCTGCTCAAGATTCAAATTCCCAACAGGAAGCGTCTGATTGGCCTAGGGAGTCACATTCCTCTTAATTAGAAAAGGGTAGAATCAAGAGAGCATGAGAAACAAAGGGTAGTTTTCCAAAGGAAACTCACCATTTCATTGCCAATGAAGAGGAGATAGATGATGAACAGTCAAAAGCAGTAGATATCAAATCAAAATTCCATTTCCTTACATTCATCCCCATATTACTATGAGCAATACTGCTTTAGAAATATCCAATATGTAGAGGACACGTTGTCGCCCCTGTGTGCCCAATTCTGTTTCTCCGCTCCTCCCTCTTCGCCCCCTTTCCCGCCTCCTTTTGTGCTCCGGAGGCCCAGAGGTATTGGCGGCCGCCATCGTGCTACTCGCGTCTCTGCATGAACACGGTCAGGACAAAAAATAATATCCAAAGATATTTTGTCACTAACAGCGTGATCTATAGCAAGAAAGATGAGCAGTCTGTTCCAACTCGTGAGATTTCCAAGGAGACAGAGAGCCAACGCAGTGTAAAGGAGAATACGTAAAAAGACGTAAAAGATTCTTAAGGGAATGAAAGTTGAATTAAGCACAGTAAATGTGCAAACAACAAAGCCACCCAACAGAAGCCAACTTAAAAGTTTGGAGGCTTCAATTGGCAGACTTCAGAAAGCTCCAGAAGATGACCCCCAAAGAGAAGTGAGTCCCTGAGTTGTGGCTGCTGCATCCGCGGTTGCAGACTCTCTCCCTTTTGTTAAGCAGATGAACAAGTCAGAGCTGCTCAAGCAGCTCCAGCAGCACGAGGAAGACTCGAGGGCACAGAAGGATGGAGAGACACCCAAAATTAGTTTCACTAGCATCATATCAGATATGAAAGTTGCCAGATCTGCCACAGCGAGAGTTAGCACAAGACCAGTGCATCAGATTCAGTTTGATGAAGGGACTGATGATTTTGTTGGCCAAGAGAAGGCTGCTGATCTGAGAAAAAGTTTTAGGAAAAATATATTCAAGGGGAAGAGGCTTAATATTTTTGAGCTTAAGGCAGTTACTAAAGAGGCACCTGAAACAGAGGCAGCACCTTCTCTTTGGGATGTAGAATTTTCTAAGCAGTTAGCGGCAGTCAAAGAGCAACACTTTCAGAATGGTTTTGAAGAGATGACCCAGTTGACAAAAGAGGGGAAATTGTGGGAGTTCCCAACTAACAACGAAGCAGGTTTTGATGATGATGGTTCAGAATTTCATGAACATATATTTCTGGATAAATACCTGGAGGATTTTCCAAAACAAGGACCAATTCGCCACTTCATGGAGTTGATGACCTGTGGCCTTTCCAAAAACCCATATCTGAGTGTTAAGCAGAAGGTTGAACATATAGAGTGGTTTAGAAATTATTTTAATGAAAAACAGGACATTCTAAAAGAAAGCGGCATACAGTTCAATTGAAGACCATGGAAATTTTTATTTCAAGCTGTTGGAGTTTCATATTATAATTTTAAAATTTTACTAGAAAAAAAATCCAATATTTAAAAGTTCAAGCTTAAATATCATCAGACAACAACTACATCCATTAACAAACTATTGCACAATTCCTTTAATGAAAAATCCACTAAATTGCATTACAAATATAATTCTATCAATAAATATAACTTCACAAACATGCTCTAGTTGTTCATCAGTTCTGTGGAAAAGAATGTATAACTCTACTGTGCTTGGAACCTTCAGCATCTCTTTTATTTTCAATAGTATTATGTTACCTTTTAAAATACAATTCAGTGGAAATTTAAGTTGCCAATCAGACTCTGCTCTTCTAGAAGAGTTGATAAAGCATAAAAGAAACTTACACTTGCTAAGGAGAGGTCTAGAGCTCTCTTCTCCCTACTGCTTACTACTGGTGATAGAAGTTCTTTTGGAAACACGTTATTTCAAAATTGTGTAGCTTGTTTCCTCTACACTTCCTTCAAAATACTTTTCTAGCTTTTTTGAGTACACTTTTTAATTTTTTTCTTTTTTTTTCTTTTTTTTTTTTTTACTTATAAGACACCTGAGAATATTTTGAAATAATTGGATACAAAAGTTGACTGTATGGGGACTTCCCTGGTGGTCCAGTGGTTAAGACTCCATGTTTCCACTGCAGGAGCCACAGGTTCTATCCCTGGTCTGGGAACTAAGATCCACATGCCCTGTGGTGTGGCCAAAGGAAAAAAAAGTTGAGTGTATGAACATATCTATTCCCAGAGCCGCTTCTACAGTTTTCTATCTATAAATGCTATGGCTTTTCATTAGACGATTGTAGGATTTAAGTACATTTACAAGCAATATTTAATATAAAATATATTAGAAGGTTTAGAGTGATATTTATTAAGAGAAAAGTAGATTATAGTTGTCTCCCAGAAAGACAAAGATCTTGAATTAATCTTTGAAAAAAACATAGATCTCACATCAAATGAGAAGTTTTCTTTTAGTAAATAAGGTTAAAATGCCTTTTCTAACAGCACAATGTTCATGTGATAGATGAATGTATCATTTACTAAAAAAAGACATTAAAAAAGGGCTTATCCCAAAAGATTTATTTCTTTGATCTGGCTAATCAAATGAAGAAAACAAGGAGTTTGTATATGTAGACCACAGCCAAGAAACTTCTCAAAGGGCTGACTCAAACATCTAGTTTGACCATCATCATAAACCTTCAAACTAGAGATATAATAACATTTGATAAATGAGAAATGAAGGCTAAGAGGACCTCTACTTTTATACTAGTTAGTTTGGAATTATCTACCTACTGAGGATGATCAGAAATGCTTGATAAAAAGTAAAAAACATCCTGAGAGCTTACAAGATTGTGAAACATTCTTAGAATAAGATCCGAGAGAAAATGGAAATTCAGAGAAATAAAACTGAGAAACATTTTTTCTAGGGGATTTTTTAACTGAGTAAAGGAAAGTAAATGCCTGAGATGGGTATCAGAGGTATCAACAGCCTTGTAGGACTTGGATGAAAAACTGTACATTGGGTTCTTAAAAGCTACATCCCCAAATTATGGTTTAATTGGAAGTAGTTCAGACTTAGTGGCTGTAAAGCAATTTCAAATCATTTCAAAACCTGGAGTTGAATGAACTGATTTAGATTGCCATTGTCTCCAGCCACCTTGCAAGAGAAAAAGTAAATCCTCTTTTCTACAAAAGAATTGCTACAAATAGTTTTTCAACTAAATGCCTGATTCACGATGCAAAAATAAGGTACACAGAAAGGAGAGAAAATCAGCAGAAAAATAAAATAGAATAAATAAAACAAAATAAAATAAAATAACAAAGACACCAAAAAACATTCCAGAAAAAAAAATTACCATGAAGACAACATGATTAACAAAGTTGACAAAATTTACACATATAGAATGACATACCCCAAAACTGGTAAATAATCTTTTTTCATACCAAGCACACACAGAACATTTACAAAAAAAATGACTATATACTGATTTCGTTGGAAGCTCCCAACACCACCTCCAGGTTTGAAAATTTACAAGGAGGACTCACAGAACTCAGTATATGGTTGTACTCATGGCTATGATTTATTACAGCAATAGATACTGTTCTGGGCTTAAAATCATGCCTCTCCCACCCTTTCCCGAATTCATACATGGATGTCCTAACCCCAAGTACCTCAGTATGGGACTGTATTTGGAGACAGAGCCTTTAAAAGGTGCTTAAGTTAAAATGAGGCCATTAGAATGGGTCTTAATCCAATATGACTGGTGTCTTTATAAGTGGAGATTGGGGCACACAGATAGATGCCAGGGGAACATGAACAGAGAAACAACCATGGGAAGAGGCAGAAAATGGGTGGCCGTCTGCAACCCAGGGAGAGAGGCCCCAGGAGGAACCAACCCTATCAACATGTCAATCCAGAACTTCTAGAATCCAGACCTTTGAGAAAGTACATTTCTGTTGTTTAAGCCACCCTGTCTGTGGTATTTTGTTACACAGCTCTGGTAAACAAATACAAATATCAAGAAAATCAGCAAAGGGAAAAGCCACATGTAGTAAAGTATCAAGGAAATTAGGCATAAGCTTCCAAAAGTCCTCTCCCAGTAGACACATAATTTCTCTAGCAGTGAGTTATGACAACATGTGTAAAACACTCTCACTAGTCTCATTAAAGACTCATTTATTGGGAGTTGGTTATGCATGCACCCTCTGGCTGTCACGTATCAAAATTACAGACTCCAAGAAGGAAAGCAGGTGTTCAGCATAAAACATATTGTTGTACAAACAATTTAGGCACAGTGAACCACTCTTACTAGTTCTGGGGATGACTGGAACCCCCTTGAAACCTAAGTTAACAGACCCCAGCCCAGGGCCAGCCTTGCAAGCAGGCTTTACTAACGAAAGCAGTTTCAGCCCTGTTATTTCAACTTTTTTCTGCACGGTCCTCCTCTTGCCCTCTGGCCAAGGCATATTTACAACAAAATTATTATCAGGAGAACCCACCAAATTGCAGTGCTATCTCAGTGATAACCTTTAGGGGTCATGAATTTATTCAGTTAAAACAAATCCCATTTACCATAAAAGTCTATCTTAGAAAACAAGTGCCGTCCTCCTTACCCTTTTTAACCTGGCCCACAGCATCAATTTACTCACAGCAGCATTCTGGTCTGTAAGTTCAAGTCGACCTGAATGCCTTCCAGGAGTAAGGCAGTGTCTTGGCAGGATACACACATAAAAAGTATAATCCCAGAGGGCACATGCAGGACATTATAATATAATAAAGAATTTATCATTGTTAGGGACCCACAAACAGGATCTATATTAATTAGGCAGTATAAGTTAATAGTGCCCTTGATGTGGTCTCCCACCCTGGGGCCTATTGCCCTAGGATTCTAAGTCCCGTCCACTTAACTCAGTTCAGTTCTTGGTTTCAAATGAACCGCCTGAGACAGTCAATTCCAAATAGTTTTGCTTGTCCCTGACACCAGTTCATCCTCATCGCAAATGTGAATGGCATCTGGAGGTGTTCTGCGTGGAAAGTGCTGAGGCCACCCCCTGCTGTCTCAGAGACAAGTGTGATCATAAGCCCAGCAGTAAGATTGATTCAAAATGCTCACAGCAGCTTGGAAAGTCAACACTGGGGATTTTTCTCTTTGCTTCGGTAGGAGGAAAAAGCTTCCAGGGACAGTTTTGAAAAATAAAGATCATTAATCCCCTCTTCATTCCCCATGTCTGCCCAGGTACCGGGGTTTTGTTTTTACTCTGTTAGTAAAAAGTAAGTGTATCTCATTCAGCAATCATAACTTTATACTTTTTCAATTATCCCTACTGTTACCCAAATCATTCATGTGGAAAAGTTGTATGCAAGAGAGTCCAAGCTTTTTCTCCAGTTAAAAAAAGACAAAATAAAACAAAAAACGAGTCTTGTATACAACTTAATCAGAAAGACACTTCATGTTTAGAAATTAGAACAAAATCCTGAGTTTTCAAAAATTTTTGAAATGAGTTTGTACACCCTCCATCCCTTTCATTCTGATCACTCACCTAGTGAGCAACCTACCAAACACAATTCCTTTTTCTGGAAATAGCTGCATTTAGTAATAAAATTGCTTACTGAATTGCGGCACCAGGAGAAAGTTGAGGGAAGTAGGCTCAAGCTATCGGTTTATGACTGCAAGCTATAACTAATCAGAAAAGCCAAACACAGGTCAACAGCAGTGAACATTCTCCAGTGGGTCAAGAGTCTCATCTGTTGGACGTGGGTGGAGGGTTCACCATCCCCATGATGTGCCCTCTTCCCAACTTTCAGCCTTTGGCAGAGAGCACAAGTTAGGAATGCAATCAGTCTCAGAAATATAAAATTGGTCCAGAGCTCAGATAGTTCCATCAGAGAATAAGCCCTTTTCTGTGGGCATTTGTATATGACACAGATGGTTTAGTCAGCATCAAGGATATTTTCATAGTTTATGATCCCACAGAGGGAGATCCTAAACCTGCAGCAGTCTTGGAATCTGAATTCTGTTTATTAGAGAAGTATGCCTGCCTCGTTTTAGTATAGCACATGCTGAGGCCAAAACAGCCCATAACAGGCAATATTAGGTTTTAGCTTGGAGTTAGATCCAGGTAATGAGTATCTGAATTCAGATTCTAAAAAATTCAGTGGCTTTTCGTTAGCAGCAGCAAAGCCAAAATTCAATAGGACCAGACAGCTGTATTCCAACTCCAAGTGACAAGCAAAGATTTCCTGAGCTTTTTTTGTCTTGTAAGTCTGAGTGTCCAAACTGATCCACTCAAAAATATGCACATTAGGCTAGAAAAGTATCTGCCTCTAAGGGTCAGATATCTTATTTTATAAGAGCTCATAAGCAATTAAAAACTTTTTACAGTATCAAAATTGTATCTCCATCTGGAGATTGACTCTCTGTTCTTGTATCTCCCTTTATTCAGGGGCTCTAATAGTAGGCAAAAATCAGAATCAGAAACATCAGTTACAAAGCCATATTTTTAAAATACGTCAAGAACCTCAATTCCAACCAACTCACCCATGATAAAAAGCAAGGAATCTGTATCCTAAGAGCACATTTCTTTGCAGCTTTCCCTGATTGTGATGCTCCCTCTAGGATTTGTGAAATTACAAACATTTACAAAAATTTTATTATACATGCAGATGCAATAATCACAAAGTACAAAGCCAATTAAAAATCTCTTTATATGCTATTGTAAATTTATTATAACTTCTATCAGTAAACTTCACATTTACAGGTTTAAGTTCACAGTTTCTGGGGGAGCTCCAGAAGCAATGCACAGCGGAGGCAGGAGTTCTGCAGCAGTCGAAGAAGCAGTTAGGATGAAAAAATGGCAAGAGTATTTTTCCTTTTATCCCCCGTCTGGTTTATCTAAAGCTTTGATCCAATTCTGGCAACTGATTTAATCTTCTTCTCCCACTTGGAGGAGAAAAAATATAAACTTTTAACATTTCTGGGCTATCTAAAGATCACATTTGGGAACGTTTGGTCTCTTTGTTTCTCCTTCCACTGGGAAGAGAGACAACAACCAAAGACATTACCAGACTGCATTCTTTTCTCCTCACTGTAGTTGGATTACCAAAAATAGCTAGAGAATCCAGCAAGCTGATTCTCCTGGAGTAGATAAATCATTTTTAAATTCCATATGTAACTTTTACCTTTCACAATAGACAGCAATTCAGCTGCTCTTTCACACCATGGCTAACTTATAGACACCCAACAAGTAGAGGTTTATCCTTCTCCACCCTTTTAACTTGCTTTTTCCCAAACAATGTTTTTGCCATATTTCAGTGGGTCAAGGTCACGCTAGCACATACCACTTCTAACACCAACTATGTCAGGGCAGGACTCACAGGAATCAGTATAGTCTTACTCATGACTATGATTTACTACAGCAAAAGGATACAAAGCAAAATTAACAAAGGGAAAATGTGAAGAAGTAAAGTCAGGAGGAAACCAGGTTCATGCTTTTCTCAGTCCTCTCAGTTACATCAGGTACTATTACCGTTAATTTCTTTTTCTACAGTATTTAATTAATCCAAACTTACTCCTTTTACTATAGACATTGTACCTTTTATGCTTGGAGTTGTTCATTTCTATTTTTGTTTCTGTTTTCATGTCTGCGCATTTTTATTCTTATCTGTGTCCAAAACTCTATTGCACAAATCTGCCCATTTCTATACCTCTGGTGCCTTCCACTTAATATATACCTAGTAGATTAATAAATATTTTACTGAATAACAAGTTATAGCTGTCCTGTATGTTTCCCTTCAAGTGGGATCAGATATCTGAATATCTCCTTTTCCTGGAAACAGGCTATCTTCATAAGAAAGTGAAGAAGAAATATCTTCTAGCCTCAGCATTACATCACCACCATTTTAAAGATGTTGTCTTTATGCTTACTTCATGATGATTACTACACATACCTGCACTACCAAGAGCCTGTTTGATCATAGGGCTAAGCTTCCTGCACCTGGAGAAGGCTTTGTTCTTTAACAGTTTCATGCCCATTGTGAGTAACTCACTTATTTCTCTTGACTTCTTGGCATCTCCTGTTTTGTACTTGTATCACTGACTCCACAAACGTAAAATACAAACAAGAAAACATTTATTTTCAGAAATATTCAGAATATTGCTATTTTATTTTTAAACTGTACGTTTGAGTATACACTAAGTGCAACTATTCTTATTTAAAAAGTCTGGCTAAAGAAGTAGATCTGTGAAGAGAGGCTTGGAAACAAGAAGGGCATTTCTGGGTTGTATACGAAGTCATCACAGAGAAAGAGTAATTTTTATGTTTGTTTTCATACAAAATGAGGTAAAATTTAGTATATAATATATCGTTCCTCAACTCAAAGCCAAGGTTATGAAGAGGTGAGAAGTCATGGGGTTATAGGTATTGCAGGAAAAGGAATTTTCCTTGCTTTTTCTTTTACATAGAACATACACTTTTTTTTTACCCTTTGTAACAGTGTATTACCCAAGGAGATTACCACACATCTCTCTTGCCAACCTTGTTGTAGTGCTCTGAATAAACAGAGTATACTCTTCTCTGTATGCCTGGGAATTTCTTTGGGCTTTGTAGCCATTATCTTGCTACCAGTCAAGGGGTGGCCCCTTCACATAAAATTCTTGCCTTAAATTCTTCTTTCATTTTAGTTTTTCTCTTAGAACTTAATCCTTCTAAGCATCAAGAAGATTAGAGATTGCTACTCTTACTTTTTTTTTTCCTAGTAGGGAGGAAAAGGAACTAACATTGATGTCTTTTGTCGAAGGCTCATCTCAGGATGATTCTTCAGTAGTTCTCCTACATGTTACCTCCTGTCAAATCTGCTCTGAATAGCCTCATATCCACCCACACCCAACTTATCTTACAAGTGAGTCTGGAAGAACAACTAAAACTATGCATATGAAACTTCATAAACTACAAAGATTAATTGAATTAAATGATTGATTTTTGCATATGTGATTGTAGTATCTGAATACTGTTGATAAGTTTTCTAAAGCAAAAATATTCTTATAGAAACATTAGAAAATATAGAAGGTTGTCACTATTCAGGAAGAAAAAAACTACAAGTAATTTATTTAAAACAAAATTTAGTGCATAAAGGAACCAACTGAAAATGACATCAAGAACTTATTCCATTTTCAGAGGAAGCAAACAACATTTTGCGTTAATATAGAAATACTTATTGCATAGTCCCACCAAAACCTCCAAATCTAGAGGGGTAAAGAAAGCATGGCAAGTCCATAGGATCTATTATTGGCTGAACTGTATCCCCTTGATATTCATATGCTGAAGCTTTCACCTCCAATGTGGTTATATTTGGAGATGGGGCCTTTAAGGGGTTAATTAAGATTAAATGAGGTCATATGAGTGGGACCGTAATCTGATAAGACTTGTGTTCTTACAAAGGGAGGAAAATACACCAGAGATGTATGGACACAGAAAAAAGGCCATGTGAAGACACAGCAAGAAGGTGGCTGTCTGTAAGCCAAGGAGAGAAACTTCAGTAGATATCAATCCTACTGGCACCTTGATCTTGAACTTCCATCCCCAGAATTGTGAGAAAATAAATTTCTTTTATTTAAACCATTCTGTCTGTGGTACTTTCTTCTAGCAGCCCTAGCAAACTAATACAGGGTCCATAGGAACTACCTCACTTAGATTTATCTTCAAATTCATGATTTTAACTGATTTTAATTTTAAAGCAAGTGCTTTCAGAGGTTTCTCTCTGTCCAAGTCTGACTTCTTTATACAGAACATATAAAAATCAACAATTAGTTCAGCAGCTTCACCAGAAATAGAGAATACTCAGTCATGTCAATGGAACTCTCTCCACATTTCTCAGATGTTAGCTCTCTTAAGAAGTAATATAGTTTAAATTCATTGATCCTTCATTATAAACCCTAGCTTAGTATGAAGAACAGGCTGTTAGGTAGAAGCTACTAAGACATTTTGTGGGGCAAAGCAGATATCATGAGTACTTGATTTTTGAGTTTATAAGGATAAATAAATAATAGAAGATATCAAGAAATATAGTTGGAAATTGAAACACTGCATAATCTATAATCTTGTACATTCTTATGTATGCATAAGAATAAATACACAAATAGATGGAATGAAATAGAAAATTCAGAAAAAGTTATTTAAATGCATCCAAGAATAAATAAATTTGAGTAGAAAAAAATTTTAAGGGTATATGCTTTCATACTCAGAACACTTTTCCTGGAGATCACATCCAACCTTTCAGCTTCAAAAAATATATCTCTATGCTCACAATGTTCAAATCTCTATATCAAGCCTAGACTAGCCTTTTCAAACCCGTGTTTTCCTCAGTAAATTATTTTACAAAAATTATGAGCTAATATTTAAAAAATCAAAGATCTTTTTCTTACATGGCACATAAAAATAATGTTAGATGTATAAAAGAGTTGAACATAAGAAATAAAAAGGGAAAAATTGGAAAAAAGAAAAAGAAACTAAGCTGTGGAGATAAATCATGTGTATTATGAATTACAGGTGAATTTGTCACCTCGGTAATGTGGACACAGGTGATTTTTTTTTTTTGCGGTATGCGGGCCTCTCACTGTTGTGGCCTCTCCCGTTGCGGAGCACAGGCTCCGGACATGCAGGCTCAGTGGCCATGGCTCACGGGCCCAGCCGCTCCGTGGTATGTGGGATCTTCCCGGACCGGGGCACGAACCCGTGTCCTCTGCATTGGCAGGCGGACCCTCAATCATTGTGCCACCAGGGAAGCCCCACAGGTGATTTTTTACTTACTGCTCTCAGAAGTTTGATACAGTCTCTCACTTTAGGATTAGTGATTAGCTAAAAGCAAATAGTGGAAGGGCCATGGAAATATAAGATAAAAAATATAATTAAAAATGAAAGAAGCTCTTTGAGGAAGACTCTGTCACCGCTGCAGAGGAGCCTTGGGTCACACGCATCTGCTCCTGACTCACTGCTCTTCACTTTTGCTGAGGAACAAGTCGGTCAGGAAGATGTGCTACAGCCATGGCTTTTAAAGAGAGCCGAACAAGTCTCTTTTTGAATTATGGTTTTCTCAGGCTATATGCCCAGCAGTGGGATTGCTGGATCATACGGTAGCTCTATTTTTAGTTTTTTTAAGGAACTTCCATACTGTTCTCCATAGTGGCTGTATCAATTTACATTCCCACCAACAGTGCAGGAGGGTTCCCTTTTCTCCACACCCTCTCCAGCATTTATTGTTTGTAGAGTTGTTGTTGTTGTTGTTTTAACATCTTTATTGGACGTGCCTCTTGGCCATCTGTAAGTCATCTTTGGAGAAATGTCTATTTAGGTCTTCTGCTCATTTTTCAATCAGATTCATTGCAGCACTATTTACAATAGCCAGGACATGGAAGCCACCTAAATGTCCATCGACAGATGAATGGATAAAAAAGATGTGGCACATATATACAATGGAATATTATTCAGCCATGAAAAGAAATAAAATTGAGTTATCTGTAGTGAGGTGGATGGACCTAGAGTCTGTCATACAGACTGAAGTAAGTCAGAAAGAGAAAAACAAATACCGTATGCTAATGCATATATATGGAATCTAAAAAAAAAAAAAAAGGTACTGATGAACCTAATGGCAGGACAGGAGTAAAGATGTAGACATAGACAATGGACTTGCAGACACAGTGGGGAAGCTGGGACAAAGTTAGTGTAGTAGCGACATATACACTACCAAATGTAAAATAGATAGCTAGTGGGAAGCAGCTGCATAGCACAGGGAGATCATCTCGGTGTTTTTTGACAACCTAGAGGGGTGAGATTGGGGGGTGGGAGGGAAGCTTAAGAGGGAAGCAATTATACTCCAAAAAAATAAAATAAAATTATACTCCAGAAAAATAAAATAAAACAATAAAGATAGCAGAAAGAATCCCATGGAGACACAGGTGGTGATTCACCAGATTAGAATCACCCTCACCAGCTGCAACATGAAGCCTTTGGAGAAGGTATGTGCTGATCTGATCATTGGTGCGAAGGAAAAGAATCTCAAAGTGAAAGGACCGGTTCAGATCCCTACCAAAACTTTGAGAATAACAAGGAAACTACAAGGAAAACTCCTTGCGGTGAAGGTTCTAAGACTTGGGATCGTTTTCAGATGAGGATCCACAAGCAACTCATTGACCTGCACATCCTTCTGAGATTGTCAAGCAGATCACTTCCATCAGTATTGAGCCAGGAATCAAGGTTGAAGTCACCATTGAAGATGCTTAAATCAGCATTTTTAATAAATTGATAATCAGTTGTTAAATTTTGTTGACTTTTATTCATAATACTGACAGGTCTTAGGAATAGAGTTGTGCTATGGAATTCATTCCACCTTTTAAGCAGAATAATTAAAATTAGATGGATAGGGCTTCCCTGGTGGCACAGTGGTTGAGAGTCTGCGTGCCGATGCAGGGGACACGGGTTCGTGCCCTGGGTCCGGGAAGATCCCACATGCTGTGGAGCGGCTGGGCCCCTGAGCCATGGCCACTGAGCCTGCATGTCCGGAGCCTGTGCTCTGCAACGGGAGAGGCCACAACAGTGAGAGACCCGCATACCACACACACACACAAAAATTAGATGGATAGCCAAAAAAAGAAAGAAAGAAAGAAAAATATTAGGATATTAGGGACTTCCCTGGCTGTCCAGTGGTTAAGACTCCACCTTCCAATGCAGGGGGTGTGGGTTTGATTCCTGGGTGGGGAGCTAAGATCCCACCTGCCTTGTGGCCAAAAATACAAAACATAAAACAGAAGCAATATTGTAACAAATTTAGTAAAGACTTTAAAAATTGTCCACATCAAAAAAATCTTTAAAAAATATTGGATTCATTCAAACAAATAACCAGTATCAAACAATTCATTAATTAGTATTTATCACATACTCACTCCATACCATTACACTGGTAATGACGTATTGAATAAGACAGGCAATAGACCTGTTGTAATTGAGTTTATATTTTTAGGGTGAGGATAAGCAAAATGTGAAAGATGAAATTTATGAGTATAAACATCAAAAAAGAAGGTAATTTTGGGAAAAAAAAGTAACATATCTGAAAAAGTAGCACATTAAGCTATTCTTAACATTCTCATTACAGTGTGAATTAGATCTTTTAAATATTTTATTATTAAAACACAGCTTTGGGCTTCCCTGGTGGCACAGTGGTTGAGGGTCTGCCTGACGATGCAGGGGACGCGGGTTCGTGCCCCAGTCTGGGAGCATCCCACATGCCGCGGAGCGGCTGGGCCCGTGAGCCATGGCCGCTGGGCCTGCGCGTCTGGAGCCTGTGCTCGGCAACGGGAGAGGCCACAGCAATGAGAGGCCCACGTACTGCATAAAAAAAAAAAAAAAAAAAAAAAAAAAAAAAAAACACACAGCTTTTGGGGAGGTTATAAGAGAGGGGAGAGAGGTAGGTGTCTTGAGAACCAATGGTATTATTGAAGACTATGAAAGTCCAGATGGACAGAGAGGGTTTAAGGGAGAAGAGTTAAAACAATTTCTCTTATTTCACAAATAGGCCTTTGGAGAAAAGGCCTAGGTTTGGGATGACAAGAACTTAGATTTTATCCATAAAATGTCACTCTAGCTGTATAACTTGGGGAACTTTCTTGGTTCTATAGGCCTCATTTAAACAAACAAACAAAAAGTTGACTCTCCTACCAATCACATTTTCTGTAGGCACTGAATTAACATATGGAGAGCTTCCTACAGATATACATCCTAAGGTCATAGAGTAGTTAATCAGTTATTTTCCAATTAGATACATGCTGGCTGCTACAATGACTATTATACCTTCACAGGGTTGTTATGATTTGATGTGATAGAATTCATATGAAGTGGCACAATAGAAGACAGTTTATATTTTTATATCTCACTAGCTGTTCATTTTATGCAACTGTGTAATTCCTTTAACTTCAAGTATATAAAGAAGCTGACTGTACTGTCTTCTTTTCCATCTTGTTTCCATACTGGAGAGGGGAATTTTTCATCATCCAGTTGTGTAATAAATAATGTCATGCTGTTTCTGCTTCTAGGAGGTTTCCTAAGTATCCATCAGCTGCAGAACAAAGGTGGAAAGGGAGAGAGATAGGGAGTTAGAGTGAGAGAACACAGCATGATACCAGAAGGGAATTACCCATGAAACTATGGACCTTACAAGGTTATGAAAACCCAGGGTATTGGGACTTCCCTGGTGGTCCAGTGGTTAAGAATCCGCCTTCCAGGGCAGGGGATGCAGTTTCGATTCCCTGGTGGTGGAACTAAGATCCCACATGCTGCGGGGCAACTGAGCCTGTGTGCTCTGCAGCCCCCGCACCACAACTACAGAAGCCCCACATGCCACAACTAGGATCTGATGCGGCCAAAAATAAAATAAATAAATTTTTTAAAATAAACCCAGGTTATCAAATGACAGGTCCCAAAGATAATTTGGATATGTCTGGAAGAAGGGTAGTTTGATAACATTGGGAATTTCTGTTGATAATTACATTTTTAAGAAAATAAATAATGCTGATGCAGTCTTTGCAGAGTTTCTTAGGTAGCCAGCTTCCCTAGTACCTTCCAGCACTGTTTAAAGTAACCAACCAGCTAACTAACAGCCTTTGTGGCTGCAAACAGATAGGTAAGAGAGAGAAAGGAATTAGAGTGGTGGTACGGCCAACTGAAGTTGGGTGATCAATAAGAAGAGAGCTGCCATAATTGTAACATAAACCAATAGAGGACAGCACAAAATAAAATTTGACGTATAGAGCATATTTATAAAATAAGATGTATTCAAATATGGAATACATTGCTAAGTACTATAGTATTGTACTACACTCTATTAAGAAAAATGGGAAAGACAAAGAGAAATGGTTCCTTGCTCTTAAGGAAGAAACTTTATTTGAGGCAGCAATAGCTATCAAGGTAAATTTAAATGGCTTGAGTACAACTTCAAGGGAACATGTTCTAGAACATCTTGGAATAATTCAGAGCCTACTTAGGTACACCTAAGTTATGTGGGAATAAAACCAAGGGTGTTCATCTAAGTCAGGATGAATCCAGAACTTTTTTTTTGAGGTCTACTAAGATGGGTCCTGAAGAAAGTTTAGGATATAAGTGGACTGATTTAAGTCTAGCACAGTATCTTCCCCTTGGAGTGTTCAACAATAACTTTTAAATGGGTGAAAAATGGGGAAGTTTCCTGACTAAAAGTAAGAATATGGTCTTATGTGTCCAGATAACATTTTTTGTTGTTGTTTTGTTGTTGTTTCTACTGTGACTTATGGGCGAGTGGCAATAAATAGAATTCTGGCTACTTTCAAGTCATAATGGATCTTGAATACAAGGCTGATGATTTTCATGCTGACCCTTCTATAAGGAAACATAATTATGAAAATAATGATGTTTTAAAAAGAAAAAAGAAAAAAAGAATAGTTTAAGACACCATAGCAAGAGGTTCTAGGCTACGACAGCAACTCCATGGACAGTGATAGAACAATTACTTCTGAACATTTCATCATTCTCCCTTCAACCTCCAAGTGAAAAGAGAAAAAAATTAGAAAGCTTATCCCATTTATCAAGGAAACTTTATTGTCACCTTAGGCCAAAGTAATTTTATCTTCCTCAGAACACTGTAACACAATAAGCTGATTGCCTTCGAAGTACTTTTCTTACACATATCAATTTAAACTGAATTCAGGAAAAAATTCCAAGGAATTCACCTTCAAACCTAAAAATAAATTATATGTATAAGTATATACATACACATGTAACTATATCGCATACAGTTATATGTAATATATATATATACTCATATACAATTTTATGTAATAAATTTAATCATATATGTAAAATTTGAGCAGAGGTGCAGGAAGTATGGGCAGGTAAGCATCAGGCATATTGCAAATGAATATTATTGTTCTTGACGTAGTCATAATTTGAAGGATTTTAGTGAAAATAATCCAAGTTTTAATAGCTTGTTATGGGTATTATGTTTGATTTTATCTAAATCCTTACATAAGGCTCACATGTCAGATACAACAGTTCTGACAAATAGAAATTAGAGTTGCACTGCCATACATAAACTACCTCTCTTTGAACACTTATCTTACTTCACATTTTCTTTATTTGTATAATATTGTCAATCAACACAGTATCCGTGTCTCTAAGAGATATTTATACTCCCATTCCCTTTAAATGTACTCAGCTGAGACACAAGGCAGGCTAGAAGATGCCCCAGACTGATGAAACTGCTTAGCTCCAATACACACACAGAAGCAGAGCTCATCCCCTCGGTCATTAAAAATATTGTCATTCGTTCCCTGGGGAAATTTAAACCTGTAAACACATGTTACAATTGGGAAAATGCCAGTCTGTGCTCTATGTCCTTCCTTCCCTACTCCTCACATTTTCGCTCTAATATGGGATTGGACAGTTCAATGCACATCCATTAACACCTTGAAAAGCCTTTTTCTTTTCCTTCTCCCATTCTCTAAACATTATAGTCATAAATTATTGTCTTGAATTTGTTCTTCTATGAAAATTTTTAATTAATTTTCTTTACCTTGCAAGTTCTTCTGTTTATATGCCCTTGGGAGAGTTTAATAAATATCTCTTTACTATTCCTTGAATTAAATTGATCCCGGAGTACTGTTTAGGAGGTTATATTTATTCTTTACAGTTTTTCACGTTAAGTCCCTAATATAAAGTGTTCATAGGATCTCCTCTCTAGCATATCTAATTCTCTGAGCCTTTTGATCCCTGTGTCCACTATCTGTCACAGTGGTTAGGGCATTTCTGGTTTCCACTTGTTGGTTCTATTTCCAAGGGTCTTTTCCGGAGGGTAAAATCCTATAAAATGGAAGATGGATCCCCTATGAACAATCTCAACTTTATCCAATTTCATGTTTAAGCCCCTTGATCTAGCAGTCTCAGAATCCATTCATATAAATACACTCCCAATTCTTGCTTGTACTTAATGGCTAGTTCTGCAGGTCATTTAGTGTACAGTATTCTTCCTCCTTTCAAGGTCCAGCACTTATTTGACTCTATTATGTTGTTTTAATGACGTAATGGCCAAAAAGTAATTGAGAGCAGATCAATAGAGGTTTTTAATCATCTTCCAGTATGGGGATAGAACTGGCCTTCAATAGGGAGGAGCAGGACAATAGTAAATGCCATGGGAACTCAAGATTTTTAAATGCATCACCCCAGATGTCACTAAATTCGAATCTTAGAGTTTCCTTCCTTCCCAATCAGAATCTTGACTTTGGGGTGGGAGACCTGCTTTGTTAATTGTATCTATAGTATTCATTGTTCCCATGAGCATCCATCCAGTTACATGGCCTTATAATTTCTGTTTTCTCTGTTAATCATAAGTATCTAAAGCATTGTACGCCAGTGCATTTCCCTTTCACTGGTATACAACCCAGAACAGGAGAAAATTTGATAAGGCCATGAGACATAATTTTATATTTGGGAATTTGGGGGATTGGTATAGCTATGCTTATCTCAGTTCTGCAGAACCATTGATGCTATGTCTCCCTGGAAAAAGAAACCTGGAACTAAGATTTTTGTTCTTACCTAAAATGCTTCAAGTCCTCAATTATCTTCTGTAGCCTGAGAGTCATATGATTAGGTGAACGTGTATTCCCTTATATCACTGCTAAGTTTTACTTCAACAGAAACCTTTTGAAAATCTTTGGATATGAACATTTTCATACATAGAAATCTGCTGAGACTAGTTATGCATTTAGCTTAATGATTCCTATTATCATTTAATTAAATGGGATTTAAAAACGGGGCAAGTACAACGAACTGGGGACTAAACCAGTTTATTGTTTGTATTATCCTAGAAAATTCTTCTCAATATTTTCTAATGATTAAACTCAAGTTAAAGTGGAAGACATTTGTCGCTAGCTTTTTTCTGTCTAGCTTTAAGAATTGTCCCTACTCCTTGGATGATTCCACGTCCTCAGATTTCTATATTTTGGCACATGGAATGATACTATTAATGTATTCTTAGTGACAAAAAGTAATGGTAACCTTCTGGATTTCTTTTTGTTTATTTTTTTCAAAACAATAATTTAAGAAAAACAGAAAAACCAACAATAACTAAAAACAAACAAAAATATTTTTTTTTATTGGTCAGCTATTGCTATATAATAAAGCACCAGAAACCTCAGTGACATACATTCTAACAGGCCTCAGTGTGGGCTTCCAGGGAAGAAGGTGGAGAACAAGAAACAATATACATAGTATATTACCTTACTGATAAGTTGAGATATCAACTGGACAAACAAATTACATTTACCTTTTAAGACATTTGAGAAAGTCAAAAGAATAAAAGCTAGTTAGTTATTTAAAGTATTTATTTAATGTCTTTATGTCATGTACCAGGCATTGTGCTCAATCCCAGAAATGCAAAGTTGAGTAAAGGAGACACATTATCTTCCTTCGGGAAGCATACATTATGATGAGTACAAGAATGAATGTTCAAACTAAAACCTTGGATTCTCACTCCGCAAACGTTTTTACCTGTGGCTAAATTTAAATTGGTGTAAATTTGCATAAGTAAATTGTCATTTACTTATGTAAAATAAGTGAAAAAGAGATTTTTAAAACTTCAACTCTTTTTTAATTTAATTTTAGTTTTTGTAACTTGTAAATTTATAAGATTATAAGACCCAGAATTAATCTTATCCTGTCCCTTACTTGCTTGCCATTTTGAGCAATTCACTTAGTTTACCCTAGTCAGTTTTCTTATATGTAATGTAAGTGTGATTGGTAATCTTGATTCTCCCAGCTGAAAATATTCTCTCATTCTTCCTTCGTGCCATTTATAGATTAACCTCTTAAATTTCTGCCCTTACCATTTTCTCTATTTCTTGCATAAGCATCGGGTTAAAAGAAAGGCAGAAAAGTAATAAGATTTCCTATTTGTTTTGGTCATTTTTAAACTCCAGTGTTTATCACCAGCTTATTTGTCTGTTCAAGTTTACCATTGTTGAAATTCCACGGTGCTCTGTTAATCTCTTCAGTAGGATTTTATCTGCTTTGCAGAGGTAGATTAAATACGGCTACAAATTCTGTCATGCTCCCCACATTGGGCATGGAGTTTATTTCCCTTTCTCTTAGGTCTAGATTAGCCCAATGACTGCCTAACCAGTAGAAAACAGTAGAAGTAATGGTATGCAATTTCTGGTAACTCTTTAAAAGGGCTTGTAAAATCTGTTACATCTTTTTCGGAAAGCTCGGTCTTGTGATACCACCTCTCAGAACCCTGCCATGCTCTGAGAAGCACAAGCCACTTGAAGAAGCCATAATGAGAGCCTCAGATAAGATCATGGTCAACAACCCTGGCTAAGCACTCAGTTGACCACCAGCAGGAAATGCCAACCATGCGAATGAGTCATCTTGGTTGTCCAGCTCATCAAATGCTCAGCTGACTCTAGCTTCAGTTGGTATCCAATTCCAGCTACACGAAGAGCACTGTTACTGTGTCCAAGCTCGTACTGCTTACCACATGACAGGCCAGTACATGGAGAGATGAGTTGCTGGGGCAAGCTGACAGACTGAGAAGATGGTGGAGTTGTGTCCCAAAGAACCATATTGCCTGAGTTAGAATTCAGGCTTCCTTTATACTAAAAAGGGAAGGAGTAAAGTCAAACATTTCCTGGTTCTGGTCAGCCTCCAGAGAGGATATGTTAATTTCTTCCTTCTTGTTGCCATTCACAGGTGGGCCAGGTCAAGATGTTTCCTATGATCTGAGCAAAGTTATTTTAGCTTAATGCTCATTACCTGAGATGCAGGGTTCCCAGAGATGGGCCACTATGCATAGTTTAAGCTTATAGACAGCATTCCTTTAGTGATTAACCTGTAGTAGAGTACAAAGTTTCTTCCCTATTACACTTCCTAGTCAGTCCTATCAACCCCCAGAAATGTGAAGGATAATAGTCATTTATTGATTTAAGCTCTTACATTTTGGAGGTGTTTTATTATGTTATAATGCAAAACAGCATCTTTGGAGCTTCTTGTTTTCATGTGTGAATTCCCAAGGCCCCATGTCTAATTTTCTATTCACAATTTTGTATTTTTTTCTGTAAGGAGTTTTCCTCCAATTGCATAAGCTTCCATCAGATACACGGGATGTTCCCAGCTTCCTTGCTTTCTGTAAAGTTTCTTCTTGGTTCTGTAACCTCTCTTTAGCTAGTGACCTCTAAGTTACTTAGTAACTTGGAAGTTACTAAGTTACTTCCAAGGTCTGCAAACTTGGGTTCAAGTTAGCCCTCTTTAGAGAAAATATATTCCCATATGTTTGTGAAAAGAACAGCTTATAGCAGCTTATAAAAGAAATGCACGGATATCATCTAGCACATGGCCTTGTTTGGGGGTTACAGTCTGTACTCAGTAAACATTCGCTTTTCTGCTCTCAGCTCTGTCTTCAGTGTTAGCCCTATTGATGACTGCCTTGCAGAGTGACACTGATGACTTCAATTGACACACTCACCCCATCTCTGCCCCACAGTGGATCCAGGTCACTGAGAACATAAAATCTTCACTTGGTGTTAGTTCCCAGGGCTCATTAGACTTAAGTCTTCTAAGCACCAGAATTTGATTACTATGTGAAAGACTAAATCCCTGGTGGTTGTTTTTAAAAGATATTGCTTACAACAATGGTGTGTTTAATTAACACAATTTATATCAAGTCACACAGACACTTTTACATACTCTCACACTGTAGCATATTTACCCAAAATAGACAACCTAATTACTTGAGAAAATTGGCTGTTTCTGCTGAACTGGAGTGTTACAAGAAAAAAGAACTCCAATTATAAAACACAGAAGGATGGGAAAATGACAATTTCTTGTTATTTTTGTTTTGTTTTTAAAATGTTAATTAAGATATAGACTCCACGACTATTGTGGAGTTTAGTACAAGTGAATGAATAAATCTCTTCGATGTGGATCAAAGGGGAGATTCATCTTTTTTGGCTTATCTAGAATTCAGAAATCCTGAGAAATTATTGCTGAGTATCCAGTACTTGGTGACAAAGGAGGGCAGCACTGACTCTGTATTATCCACATACAGAAGTTGGGTGCTCTGCATGTGGATGATAGAAGGAAGAAGGGAAATTTGTCAGGAAGTCATTTAATCAAATTAGGAAGGGGTATGATAAATTTAATCATTACCAACAACAACAAAAAATTAGAGTTAAATAAGAGGGAATTAGTAAATTTAACTTCACTTCTGGTGGCCCTTTTTATTTTTCTGGTGGTGGTATTAATATAATATTTAATGTATCATTACAGTTGCTATTTTTTGAATTGAACTATAATTTACATATAGCATTATATTATTGTTAGGGGTATAACATAATGATTCAATATTTGAATATACTGCAAAATGATAGCCACAATAAGTTAACATCTGTCCCCATGCATAGTTACAATTTTTTTTTCTTGTGGTTAGGACATTTAACATCTACTCTCTTAGCAACTTTCAAATATGCATTATAGTATTATTAACTATACTCTAGTAGCCTTTTTTGATTCTATTTTTCTAAGGCAAACTTCTTAGGAAGGAAAAAACAAGGAATGGACAGGAAGGTTGGAATAGATTTTTCAAATATTGAGGAAACTATATTTTTTCACAGCGGTCATCTATTTAAATGATATTTTAAAAAATCTATTATTTTATTAATTTTAAGTAAATAGTAACCACAGGGCTGTTCAGAGCAATATAAAATACAAAGAAAACTGTAGTTTATTCTTCCACAAATATTTATTGAATAGTTATGTTCAGCACATTGTGCTTGGTATCAAACTGAATAAGGCTGGCCTCCTGCCACTCTGCCTAGTCTTCTGCCTCCAGGACCCGCCCCCCTTTCTCTTCTTGGTGAAAGGCACCTCCCTCCTAATGACAAATTTTGTTTTCTTTGTTTGGCAAAGGATTCCCAAAGACGAGGTCTGTTGGGCATAGATACCTTTGGGCTGCCTGGGACAGTGGCCCCTGGGGAGGTTGGAGGGTGAGAGTCTCCCAAGACACTAAACCCAGCTCAGGTCACCAATAGGTTTGGAGAGCAGAGAGCCCCAGCTTTTCTTCTGCCTGCTCCTTTTGCCTTTGCCCTGGTGCCCCCGTATGCACTTTTTCTTATTTTTTTTTCCCCACCAGCACATCCTACAAAGAAGAAAACGAAAGGTACAGCTAATCACATGGTACATGAGAAGCATGGAGCAACCACTTTCTCCCCTAGTCCTTTCTCACCACATTAGAATGTATCCTGACCCTGATTCAACATCTAAGCGGAACATCATAACAAAAGGGCTATTTTGATTATGAAACCTCCTTCATGTATACTCAAACACTTGCATAGTTTATGTCATACGTTTATGCTCTATAAAGCCATGCATTTTGGTTTCATTTATTGAATTTAACAATCAGGATGGACCTGGTACATCACACTAAAACCATTTCATAGATAAGGACTCGCTAGTAAAGTCCATCGGTATGTTTGTATGGACACTTGTTACTTGCAATTTACAAGGGGCTTGGTGAGGTAATCTTATTCTTCCTTACCCAGATTGGTTAGGGATAAAATAGATTGCAGGTCCGAGCTAATCATGCTCCTTTCCAAATGGGAAAATCAGAAATACAGATTATTTAGCTGGTTAGCTAGATTGTTTAGAAAGATTAATAGAATGGTTTATTAAGGTCTTTAGGACTTTGTTTCCCATGTTTTATTTTAAGAGTTGTCTTTGGAATCGCAGCAATATGAATACAAATCCTGACTCCACCATCTCGGGCAAGTTATTTAAGCTTTATCAGTAACAGTTTTCTCATTTAAAAATTGTGAGAAACAAAAACGTTGACGTCACAGCATTGTGAGGATTAAATAAGGTAGCAAACTCTGAGCACAATGCTAAACCTATGCTAGATGTTCAATAAATATTTTTTCCATTTCCATTCTATGTAGATTCCCAGTGTTCTCATCCAGATTCACTTGGTGAACCACAAGCCTGCTCTTTTCAGTTATTTATTGCCTCATGACTTGGTCTTGCATGACATATATTTCTTTGCCACACCTCAAATACCTCAATACTCCACATAACCTCTCCTCTGGTTATTCATTCTTTTATATTTCGTATTTGATTCCCCACTCAGATTATAAGCTTCGGGAGTACTAGAGACATAGCTAAGGTATTTTTTTTCTTCAAATTTCTCCCATAATACCATGTACACAAACTGAACATTTATAAACCTATTTTTTCTTTTATAATCAGTTTCAATGGCACCAGAGAAATATATCTGAAAAAATTATTTTATTTTTCTGTGCTTTTAAAAATATCTCAGGGGATAAGAAGATTATCAGAATTACTAGTAGTGCCATGATAATTTTTAAATGATAGTTTTCTCTTTAATTCAGAAGATGGTTGATAAAAATTCAATTATTTTCTTTAGAGGAAAATGGTTATCATAAAAATGCTATTCTAACTCTTTGGAGATAATTAACACTTTATCTCAGTTAGACTGCCTTTTGCTGCAATGATGTTATCTAATTTATTGTAAATGTTTAAACTTTACAGCATGTCTAATTGCCATTAATTTCCAACCTTCTAAAATATTGAGAATAATCGAGAGTAGAGTCTTTGGAGTATGCTAATTATTTTCGATAGAAAAGGATTTTAATTTTATTTTTAATTAAATTAATTTAAATAATTGGAATTGATACCGGGCTCCAGGCTATCAGGAGGAACATTTGTAATCTAAAGCATGAACCGTCTGGATTTGTCACCATAAAAGTAACAATCAAAAAGTCAATGATCTCATAAAATGTGAATAAAAATTAAAATGCAAAATCTAACAGTCAGAAAACAGAATCATAAAATAAAAATGGAGATTACTATGTCGACTCACCATACAAAAATGATATGAAATATTTATAAAGGAGAATAAAATTGCATATGGATAAAATTAGGAAGAAAATATACCTGAATAGATATCACTTGATAGGAAAATTAAAATATATGCAAAAAGAATCCAACCAATAGAAAAGAATGAAGGGCACTGAAACAGACCTACACATAAGAAGGAACTTGGTATATGACAGAGGTGGTATTGCACTTACTCTAAAGTGATGGTCTCTACAACAAATGATGCTGGGGTCATTGGATATTTACATGGGGAATAAAAAGTTATATTTATTTATTTAAAAAATTTTTATTTATGTATTTTTGGCCATGCCTTGCAGCTTGTGGGATTTTAGTTCCTTGGCCAGGGATTGAGCCCACGCCCTCAGCAGTGAAAGTGCAGAATCCTAACCACTGGACCACCAGGAATTCCCTAAAAATTTATATTTAGTCTTCCCCTTCACACTCTCTCTCTCACTATTATACCAGTCAACTTTGTGTTCATCAAAGCCTCAAATATGAAGAGCAACACTTAAAATTCTTTAGAAGAGGGCTTCCCTGGTGGCGCAGTGGTTGAGAGTCCGCCTGCTGATGCAGGGGACACGGGTTCGTGCCCCGGTCCGGGAAGATCCCACATGCTGCGGAGCGGCTGGGCCCGTGAGCCATGGCCGCTG
>NW_020185327.1:4278380-4391359 GCF_003031525.2 Neophocaena asiaeorientalis asiaeorientalis
CGGGTTAAAAAAAAAAAAAAAAAAAAAAAAAAAAATTCTTTAGAAGAAAATATTTTAGGATATAATCATTACCTTTGGGTATAGAATGAACTTTTAAAACAGATACAAAAGAACACAAGAACCGATTGATATATTTAATTTTATTAAAGTTGAAAGAAAAAAAGTATAATCTAATTAACAAACAACAACAAAAAACTTGTTTATCTAAAACCATCATGAAGAAATGAAAAGTCATAGCCTTGCAGAAGGATCTACAGTATATACAATAACGATTAGTATTACAAATATATTTATTTTAGATTTCTACAAAGATAGCTTAAAATTTACATGAGAAAATGTCAAAAATATAAATTAACAATTGAGATGGAGAGAAACATGTGTGGCTAATAAACATATAAAAATATGCAGGACCCCACTTTTTTTTTTTTTTTTTTTTTTGCGGTACGCGGGCCTCTCACTGTTGTGGCTTCTCCCGTTGTGGAGCACAGGCTCCGGACGCGCAGGCTCAGCGGCCATGGCTCACGGGCCTAGCCGCAGCATGTGGGATCTTCCCGGACTGGGGCACGAACCCATGTCCCCTGCATCGGCAGGCGGACTCTCACAACCACTGCGCCACCAGGGAAGCCCCTAGATCCTGTTTTAGATCATTCATATTAACAAAGTATCTGTTCATATCAGGTCCAGGTGAGGTTGTGGTGATATTGCCCAAAGCTCGGCCTCTGTGCACTGATGCAGAATCGTATTCAGAGACAGTTTTGGGTGAAATCAAAAAGAATAGCTTTGTTGCTTTGCCGGGCAAAGGGGGACACAGCAGGCTCATGCCCCTGATAAACAGTGTGTCCCAACAGTGGAAGGAATTGGTGAGGAGTTTTTATAGCAATAGTTCAAGGCTGAGGGTATGCACAGCCTGCACTTCTTTAATCTTGCCTCAGGTGGTCTCCTAATCTTGATGAGTTTCTCTGGTTCCTTTAATCTTGCCTCAGGTGGTTTCTTGGCTGCTCTTCCCTTGTCTCTGCATCCCCTCCTTTCTCAGACTAGCAGCTGTTCGAATCTGCCCTTTGAAACCCAGGGAAGGTCATGGAGGCTGGAGTCTGTTTCCTACAAGAAACAGGGCCACTGAAAAGCTTCTGTGCCAAGGAGCCCCACAGGGTCCTGCTCGATTTCACTGCATAATATTCTTAGACACTGGGATGAGAAGATCCATTTATTAGAACATTTTGGACAATAATTTTAATAGATTTCACTAGATACACACAACATAAAAGTACATATTAATCCATGGGACTAATAATCATCAAATGCAGGACAGAAGTTTTGTCTGGAGAAGAAGAAAGAAAATAAATGTGATAGGACAGAAATGCCCAAGACTGGTTTCGACTATATTGGTAATGCTGTATTTCTAACCTAGGCGGGGGATCCAAGTGTTCGGTTTATCTTTTGATGTTTATTTATACTTTTTTGGATATTGAAAATAAAGTATTTTTTTTTCAGAGAGATAATATATGTGGAAAATAAAATGTGTTTGGGGGTAAAATATTTTCCATGTTAAGAAAAAATGAACATTTTCAGACAGGTCATCAGGAACTTGAGGGGAAACAATGATTTCCTTAGCTAGTTCAGAATACATAAAATTGTATTGGTATGATACTAAATTAAAAACTTGATATGAGATGTTTAAGATTCTATCCTCTTTTTTATGTCATAATTTATCTGTCCCTCAACACATAAGCATTTCAGAAGTGCATAAAGGAAAACTGAGGAGGAAACAAAATACAAGACCAATCACATTAAGAATGTAATAAATGCAAACTTCTAGTTGCAAAATAAATGAATCACTGGTATAAGATGTACAGTGTGGGGAACATAGTCAATAACTAAGTACTGGTAATATCTTTTTGGTGACATATCGTAACTAGACTTATCGTGGTGATCATTTCAAAATATATAGAAAAAATTTACTATATCCTGCAACAGAAAATAACATAGTGTTGTAGGTCAATTACACTCCAAAAACAAACAAACAAATTCATAGAAAAAGAGATCAGATTTGTGGTTACCAGGGGCAGGGGGGAGGGGGGAGGAGAGTTGGATGAGGGCAGCTAAAGGTACTACAAACTTCCAGTACTAGGGATGTAATGTAAATGATAAAAATAATTAACACTCCTGTATGTTACTTATGGAAGTTAAGAGGGTAAATCCTAAGATTCCTTATCATTTTTTTTCTATTTCTTTAATGTATCTATATGAAATGATGAATGCTCACTAAACTTATTGTGATAATCAATTCATGGGGAATGTAAATCAAATCATTATGCTGTACATCTCAAGCTTATACAGTGCTTCATGCCAATTATATCTCAATAAAACTGGAAGAAAAGAAAGAAGGAAAGGAAGGGAGGAAGGAAGGAAAGAAAGAAAGAAAGAAAGAAAGAAAGAAAGAAAGAAAGGGATAAAGAGTATAAATAATCAGATATTCTAAAAAGATAGTTAATTTAAATTAAAAGGGGATACTAATCAGTTTTTGCCTAAGCATATTTTCTTTCAATTATTTTTTTTTTTTTTTTTTTTTTTTTTTTTGCGGTACGCAGGCCTCTCACTGCTGTGGCCTCTCCCGTTGCAGAGCACAGGCTCCGGACGCGCAGGCTCAGCAGCCATGGCTCACGGGCCCAGCCGCTCCGCGGCATGTGGGATCTTCCCGGACCGGGGCACGAACCCGTGTCCTCTAGCATCGGCAGGCGGACTCTCTACCACTGCACCACCAGAGAAGCCCTCAACTACTTTTAATAGGTTTCCTTCTTCATTAATTAACTGCTTAAGATCAACTGCAAAATGGCCTACCACTTACTTGAAAGTTACTTCTCACTCTAACAAAATCCTTGTTTTTCTGCTTAAGATGGCTAAAATTGTTTTCTGTTTTCCAGATAGCAACAGCAGCAGACAAACCACACCTATAGCTCCTGGATTCAAATCTGCTCTGATATATGACAGAGGTAGTATTGCAAATTACTCTAGAAATTACTCTTCCATGGCAGCAAGTCATCTGATCAAAGCATTGAACTTGGCTTTCTCACTCACCAGGGGAGTGAGATTTAACATCCTAGGCTCCAGGTAACTTCTTTGGAAAATGAGGACGCTGAAGAAGGAGGCCAGATTCAAATCAGTGCCCTCCCATCCACCAGTTGTGTGCCACTAGCAAATCACTTAGCTTCTCTGTATCCATTTTCTTATGTAAGAATCAGAATTACTAATTTCTCACTCTCAGGGTCATTGTGAGAATTATATGATTTACTGTTCATGTCAATATGCATATTGGTTGATCCATGACAGATGAACAAACAAAAAGAAATTTCTAATGCCATAAGTAGCAAGGCCGTTGGAATCACTGAATGCTTTAAAGGGACATACTCAATTGGATATAGATAGAGAATAAATAAGTAGAATTGTATTTTTAACATCTCAAAATAGTGTAACATTTTGATTTAAGGTCATAGAATTTCTGCTTTGGGTGACTTGCTCCTTATTAAATCCTCAGATATAAAACTATTCTTCCTTCTTAAAACACTTGGGACAAGGTATGGTTCAGATTTCAAAATTTCTCAGAATTAGAAAGATACATGATATATAAGTAACACTGCCAGGATGGACATGGGCACAAGGACATTTCTTCAGCAGAACATGTGAATAACCTCACTAAGTGAGATACATAAGAATTCTAGGTCACCTGACTGTTAGATCAGGCTTGTCTGCCAAATGGATTATGAAAAAAGAAACACTTTATTTCTCAAGCACTGAAATTCAGAATTACATGTAAGCATGTGGGCATGTGTTCTTTTCTGCAAGCTTTCTTTAACTTCACAATGCCCACATAAAGTTTCAGAGTAAGACTATTTTTCAGTCTTAAGAGTTTCTAACTCCATATTTGCTCTCATGGTTAAATATACCCTTTGATTGCATCCAATGCCCTGGGAATATGATTGTAATTTCACTTTTTGTCCCTTTGGTAAAAGGACTAAATCTTACACTGTTTGACATCTTCCACCATGTCTTATATTCCCAAATTCATAAGCTTCTTTCTACAAATAAATTGTTACTTCAAATGGAATAAAATTGAATTCATATTTTAAAACTAACTGTGGCTCTCATATCCAATTATGGTTTTGTTTCCTGGTTGACTTTGAGTGCAAAGATAAGGTCAATGCTTAACAATAAGTGAAAATGGATTTAACTCTTTTTTATTATTTTATAAGAAATATTAGAAAAAAAAATAACTTGTACTATTTCCTAAAGGGGAAATTGCAAAGATTTCTATAATGGCTGTTCTGGGTAATTTGTTGTTCTTTCTGTTGTAATCTCTTTTTAACTTTTCACACTTTTTCATATCTTCATTTGGTCTGATTAGTTCAACCATTAGATTTAAAGTGACTGTTGGGATTGTGTCTGGCCATTTGATAAAAATAATTATTGCAAAATCAAATATCTCTGTGAGAGCTCTAAGTTCTCCTTGCATATAAATGCCTAATAAGCACAATGGAAATGGGTGAATGCAGGTGCTTTAATTATCATTTTGTGTCTGGTAGTCTCTGACATTCTGGAACTGTGGCTACTAAAATGAAGTGTTGATTCTAGGTTGTCTCCATTCAAAATTGTTGTTCATCATGTGTTCTGTTTGTTCACTTTGGTGTTTTCATGATATAAATTTCTACACTCATTATTATTCTTATAGCAATTTCTATTATTAAGTTGTATGCTATCTAGAGAAGGCATATTTTTAAATGTAAATAAAATAATTGCAAGACAAAAGTATTTTTCTCAGGGACCATAAATTCTGTATTTTTTCTCAAGATAACAATTCTTTCTGACTTCTGTTGTAACCTTAAGTAATTCCTCGAAAGTATTGTTATTGCCAATGTGTGACTGTGAGTGAAAATTAAATCTAATTTGAACAAGTGAGACTTTGAGTTTACTGAACACTGTTTCTTGCACTGCAGTATCATTTGTAATCAATCAGTGAATACTTCCTGCAGACAAATTACTTGAATAATGCTGAAAAACAGACCAAAATAGATAAGACAGAGATTCATGAGCTCAGGGGAGAAGCAAAACTAAGAGATCATGTGCTTCTAGGAATGGGAGGGAAGGTTCATGTTCAGGAGTACAAATGGAAGACCCAAGGAAGCAAATAGAGTAGGCTCTTGCTTTTGAAGCAATGAATCGTATGTATATTTTGCACCCATCAAGGTAAAAAGAGCTGAGAAAGGGCAAAAAAAAAAAAAAAGTGAATGAAGTGTCTTTGAATGGCTTATAATCTAATTGAACAAATGGGATACATATATATATATATATATATATATATATGTGAAATACAGAATAAAAGCAAATTGCATACAATCAACTTTGTATTGTTCAGACCAAAATATAAAGTCAGACTACGGTAAAAGTGTTATGAAAAGGTTGATGTAGATATTAGTACTAAAAGATCCGGGTAGACATTTTTGAAGTGAAAAATATGAAAGTCATAAAAAAAAATCAAAATGGGGGACTGATATAGCAGAGGATGAGCTAAAAAGAACCCTGCTAAAAAGTCAATTGCTGGGCTTCCCTGGTGGCACAGTGGTTGAGAGTCCGCCTGCCGATGCAGGGGACACGGGTTCGTGCCCCGATCCGAAAAGATCCCACATGCCGCGGAGCAGCTGGGCCCGTGAGCCATGGCCGCTGAGCCTGCGCGTCCGGAGCCTGTGCTCCGCAACGGGAGAAGCCACAATGAGAGGCCCGCGTACCGCAAAAAAAAAAAAAAAAAATGTCAATTGCTGAGCTGGGAGATTCGAAAGAGAATCCCATAGAATACAACTGACAAGTGTGTGTGTGTATGTGTGTGTGTGTGAATACAGAGAGAATAAAATAAAATTTAACACACAGAGAAAATAAATAAAATTCCATCATCTATCAATACTTGCTACGTACAAATGGGTCAGCAGAGCAGGGAGAGTAGGTAAGAAGACATACAAAGAAAAAAAATTTTTAATTCTATAGACCTAAAGAGAAAACATAAGTCCTTAGGTGTTCATTGTCAGCCCAAGATAAGAAAAATAAATTAAAAATAACCCATAACTTTTCATATCACAATAACATTTTAGAATCAAAGGAGTTCTTTCACTGGAAGTTCCATGGGATAATTTGAAGTTGGAAACAACTATTAAATGAATAATCAGCAGGTAGAAAAGTCAATTCTCATTAGTAACCATAGGTACAAGATTCTGAAGGAATAGCTTCATATATCTGAAGTAACTAGAACTTTATATTCAACCAAACTAACAGTCAACTATGAGAGCTAAAATAAAAACTTTTAAAGCATGCCTAAGATACATTTCTTACCCAACACCCCTATCTGAGAGAATTACTAGAAGGCACACTTTGATAAAAGGAACAATGACTCTAAGGGAGAGATTATACAAGAAATAGTGAAGAACTATGAAACAAGTATAACTTATACTTCGGCTTAAATATGAGTAGTTTATAAAGGAAAAATGACAACTTAAATTTTAAAGTAATGTAATTTTTTGAGGATCTCAGTGTAGAATAGGCTTTTTACCTCACTGATGTAAAAGATGGCAGGCAGTGGGAGGAAGAGAAAAATAAATGCTAAGATTCTTGATTTATATGATAAAAACATAAAGAAAAATATTAACATAAGGCACTGCATAGAAGGATAAAAGCTTAAATACACATGTTAAAATTTCAAGTGCAACCATTTGAAAATTATTAGTGAGATGTCACATTTTCAAACTAGTAGAAAAAAATGAACTAAGAAAACTACATGAATTCATCACAAGATAAGAATAATAATTTTTTTTAAAACAGAGAAAGCAGAAAACATAAAATAAATTATCAGGAAGGAGCCTAGACATCTCAGTAATCACAAATGACATGAACATATAAAGAAATTAAAAATTTAAATGCTTAGTTTCAAATAGGGTTTAAAAATGTGATCTTGTTTCCTGTCTAAAAGAGTTATACTTAGAAGAAAATAACTTATAAAAGTTGGTAATGAAAGAAAAAAGTGCATATCAGATATATGTTTAAAAATATCAGGTGTGTTATTATCTATATTAGAGCAAAGGGAATATTAGTTAAATGCACTTAAGAGGACAAATAGTTATCTTTTATAATTGATATAATCCATAATTCTTCAAAAGATACATTCATTCTTTCAGTCTATCACATTGAAAACCTATGTTCTATGTTTTCGCCTCTAGAAAGAAAGCAGTTAACAGATCCAACCTGGAAGATATCTAGCACAATTTCACAGGACTGTAAAATAAAACACAGGTTGCCTTACATTGAGATGGCAAAGACCACAGGAAGAACAGATGGTAGTGATGACATATTAGAATCTGAGAGTTCGGTCTGGGACACGTTTCTTTTGAGTTGCCTGGTAGAAAAGGAATGTCAAGTAAAAAGTTGATTCTATAAGTCTTTGGGTCAGGGTGAAATCCAGTTTGGAGCTCTAAATGTTAAAATCGTTAGTGTAGAAATTGCATTTAAAAACACATGACTGAATGATACTTGGTGAGCATAACTGTAAATGAAAACAAACAAAACACAAGAAATCTAAGGACTGAGCCCTTGGTAACTAATATCATTAGAGCAGATGAGAGAAAACAGTGAAGAAAACTGAATATGAATGGTCAGAGCATAATCAGGAAATCCAGGAGAGTGCTGATAATCTGGAATACAAGTTAAAAGTGTGTTCTGGAGATAAGAGAGGCAAATGCCATAGATAGAGCCATAAGACGAAGACTGAGAATTGACTTTTCACTTGGTAATTAAGAACTCATTGCTGACCTTGCATGAGTAATTTTGGGAGAATAACAGGAGCAATAGACCTGACTGGAATGGGTTCAAGTAATAATATGAAAAAAATTTAGAAAAAAATGAGTTAGATGAGTCTTCTAAGGAGTTTTGTTGTAAAGAGGAAAAAAGGAGTTCTAAACATGAAGGGAAACAGAATATAGAGAACTGGGGGTTTTTGGTTGTTTGTTTTAAGATAGGAGAAAATGCAACAGGTTTGACTCCTAAGATAACTCACAAGCCTAAATATAGATATAATAAATGAAAGAGACAAAAACTGGTGGAGTGATGTATTTAAGGAAATTAGTGAGAATAGGATCTACTATACAATTGAAAGTGCAGCCTTTGGCTAGAAGTGTGGACTCTATTTGTAGTGAACCAGGATTATGTGTGTGTGTATATATATATATATATATATATATATATATTACCATGAATACAGTTAAGTGGGTTAATATGATGGTAGCAGCTTATAGAAGTTCTTCCTTAACTGCTACAACGGAATATGGGGAATAAATGCCCCAGTCTTACTTTTTCCCTCTCTGAATTTCATGCCAATGGATTTCACATCATTGGCCAGAGCAACCAGAAGACAAAGGGCAAGAAAAGTGTTGGAGATGGAGAATCTCCCAGGCAGTCATTTCAGGTGTTTCCCAGGGCACAGAGTAGGGTGGGGAAGAGTGAAGACTGGATCTAGAGAGACATATGGAAGATATCCAGCACAAAATTTAATAGAATGTGAGGCAGCAGATAAAAAATTGAGGTGAGTTATACCTACTGATAAAAAATGGTTTCTCCATCAATACCTAAAACGTATTTATCTTTATACACAAAGGGACCATACAGTTCTAAATTTACATACATATTTGTGATGGTCAATTTTATAAGTCAACTTGACTGAGCTAAGGGTTGCCCAGATGGCTGGTGAAACATTATTTCTGGGTGTGTCTCTGCGGGTGTGTCTCTGAGGGTGGCTCTTGAGAACTTAGCATTTGAGTCGGTAGGCTAATAAAGATCAACTCTTACCAAAGTAGCAGGCGTTATCTAATCTGCTGAAAGCTGCAACAGAATGAAAGGGCAGGTGAATGGTGAATTCTCTCTCTCTTCTTGAGCTAGGACATCCATCTTCTTCTGCTCTCAGGTACCAGAGCCCTTGGTCCTCTGGCTTTCACTCTGGGAATTTTACCAGTGACCCCTAGGATTCTTAGGTCTTCAGCCTTGGACTGAATTACCCCACTGAATTTTCTGGTTCTCTAGTTTGCATGGGGCATATTGTGGGACTTCACCACCTCCATAATTACATGAGTCAATTCCCATAATATTTTTTTTCTTACATATCGATATATATCCTATTGGTTCTGTTTTTCTGGAGAACCCTAATATAATAATCATTTTAGTGCATTAAAAATAAAATAGAAGTAAATACAATAAATTGTTAACAGGGACTATTATTCATGTGAATACTAGTTAGTAGAAATGGTCAGAGACACAAGGAGAGAGCTTTTATTAATTTGTATTTAAAAATGAACATGTATTCATGTGTCAGATTTATTTATTAAAATTTGAAATTTTTAAGTAAACAAAATCAATTCTAAACTTTTACAGAATTGGGCAAAGGTGGGTGTGGAAGCCAGGTTTATATTATGATATGCAATAATTTCTCTTCTGGTATGTAAAAAATGTAGAGTCAGAATGAGAAAAGCACAAGGGAAGGCTATTTCCTTAGCTTAAGTGGGTCATTTATCAATTTGTAATTATGTAATTGTATCTATTTGTAATTACTGTTCATAATAACATCACCTGTAAATTGTGTCTTCTATATCAACGTACATTCACATGGATTCATCAGTTAACAGTAAGAAATTTTGTCTGGTGGAAAGCAAAAATAATTTTCTCTGTCTTACCAATAGAAAATAAAAATTGAGGTATAGAAACACCAATGACTTTCTCCAAATAGTCACAAGGAGTTACTGACAGAATATAAAATAGAACACATTTCTCCAGGTTCTGGCCTGAAGACCTCTACCCTATATCACCTGGTAATCAAGGGTGTTTGCCATATGGGAAAATTATGCATAAATGTCATATTTATGGTTTTATTACTTTAGAATCTACTTCTAACCTCTAGGGAAGATGAAAACAAACATTTTTTTTTCTACAGGAAATTCTGCAATAATCTAAGCTTATGGTTCCCAAGCTGTGTGACAAGTTTCCCCAGGGCATCATGGTGAAGCCACAGGGTTGCTAAGGGATATTTTAAATTTTCATGGACAGCACAGTGATACTAGATATTTGATGACACTGAGTGAAGAACTATCACTAAGTAATGCAGGCTCTACATCAGATCATGTTGTATATACTTCAATATCATAGCTTTCAAAGCCAAGTTTTGTTGGTTACTATGATAATAAGCAAGTACTGCATGAAAATTAACCAGGAACAGGAAATGATGGTGACCTTAGCTCATCTGATTCTGAGGTTGGAGAAGCTGTGCAGTGACAAACAAGCACATACATCCTTTTAGTAAGCAGTAGCCCTTACATAATTGTAGTTAATTTCTTCTCTTTTACTTGTATTATTTTCTTTCAAGTGGCTGCTACTTTGTTAAGGCATAAATATTCACTAAGTTGTTTGGACCTAAGTGCTTAGTAAACAGGGCTCTTAGCTATTTCTTTTGGCTTTGGGTCACTAGGAAAAAGTTACTGAGATATGGTACCAAGAGGACCTTGAACAGAGAAAGTTTGGAAACCTCTGATCTAAAGTATTAAATTTATATTCAAGAGGAGCAAATTACAAAAGTTCCAGGCACAAAATGTCTAAGTACAAGTCTTATATGTTACTCTTCTAACCTAAACTTATTCTTCCTCTGCTCTTAGATTACCAAGCATCATTCCACTCTTTTACTGTCTTTTGTTATTTGAGGTGGGAAGAGGATTTAATTTGCATGGTCTCCTCTTTCATGAATGTGTATCTAAATGGAATATTTTAGGACTTATAAAGGTTGTAAATAGGGAGAGCTAATGCTTTTTTCCCTTTATACACTAAGATTATTTCCCTAATTTTTATTAATTACTTGTGACTCATTTGGCAGAAAAAATATGCTAATATGCCTAGTCTAGCAGAAAGCAGGGGTTAGGCATTGTACCATGAAATTATAATAGTTGATACCATGAACACAAACATGAACAGAGATGTGGAAAGCAAGGGGAAATCACTTCATGTTGTAATATAGACTTCTAGACTAGAAATCTCTGCCACCACCTGGTTATATCACCATGAGCAACCTCGTCTTCCAGGCCTCAGTTTTGCTTCCACAAGAAACATGTTAAATTCACTTACTTATCAATCTAACAATAATTTATCAGTATATAGAGTATTCCGAGGAATTTAAGGATGCAGGTAAAATAACGCATATTCTCAGTTGCACATACAGTTACTTCTTATTTCAGAATCACTTAGGATTCCAGAAACAAATTCAATCTCATTCTCTTAGCACACATAACCTAGCCTTTTATGAATTGGCCATAACTTATTTTTGCAGGTTTAGCTTCTTCTGCAAACCACATCACATTTTTAACAATTTATATTAATGTTTTATATGATTCCATTTTCCATGACTTGCCTTTAATTTAATAATTGAGTTTTAATATATGAATGAAGGAAAACAATCACACATAAAATCCAACAGTGTCTGGTGGAATGTATTGGAAATGTGGGGAATCAAAATGTGCTATGGAAATTTAGAGAAATAAAAGAGTAAATTCTATGAGAAATGTTTCCTATAAGAAAAAATAGTATCTGAATTAAACTACAGAGCATGGGGAAAAAGTAGAGCAGGAGAGATTACGTGAGGGCTTTGTAAGTAGAGGGAATGTTGAAAGCACAAGGGAACTGATCCCCACAATGGAAGAACTCAGGCACTGTCCTGCTTTTAAGGGCTTGGTTTTTATTTCCCCCCTGCTTACTCTGCATTTTCTGATCTAGTTTATAATCTCTTCACTTTTTCAAAACTATGAAAATATACTAGACATGAACAAAGTAGTCTTGAGCACGTGGAGAGTCCTCTGTTCTGAAAATCTCCCACAGAAGCCAGGTTTCTCCTCATTAATATCCCCATCATTGTCTCCTCGCCATAGACGGTTGTTGGTATTATTACCAGCTGAGGTGGGCAACACTAGTAAAAGTGGTGTGGGTACCTTCTGTTTGCCAGAATGTCCTTTGCCCTTCTCCCACCCACTGTCTAACAGTAAGGTGGCCAACGGGGAACCACAGAAGATCAGTCAGAAGAAATGGGTGGTGGGAGAGTTGTCTTACTGTGTGGTATCACTCGGCTTCACCATCCATGGAAGATCATGGCTTCTGTTGAGAAGATTTACTATTAAATTTTCTCTATGGGATCCTCTTTTTCCTCTCATCTCTTCAATTATAGAGGTGGTAATAGCTCTGCTCTTATTAGCTTTAAGTTTTTATACTTTGTTCAGTGGTACTACTTAATTGCTAATGTATAAAGAAAATGAGGAGTCTTCCAAGTTTCAGCTCTGACATGTAAAGAGCTTGGAAGTTCTCACCACCATTCTTACCATAAGGAAACAGCAGAAAATTTTGAAACTGCCATCATAAAATCTGTAGAGACAGATGAATCCAGAGAGTCAAAGCCAAGAACTGCTTACCTGGAACAGAAATCACTAGAGATAAAAACTACAAGGAAAACTTAAATATTAATTTTGAATCATTGCTAGAGGCTGAACATGGACTAGTGAGAGTGAGAAATGGCAGAGGCTGCAGTCTTAGAGGCCCCCATACTTTGTGAATTTTACATCCATGAACTCCCCCTGGTTTTAATGGTGAAGACATGAAAAATATACATTCTTAGCTCTGGCTGAGGAAGAGGAAGAGTAATCATTGTTTTCAAATGTCTAGAGCATTCTCTATAACAAAGACCTACTCTCTAGGGAAAAAAAACATTCTATTCAGTCTTTTCTCTGATGGAGAAAAATGATTCTCCCAAGCCAGGCCCCTATATCTTTACTTTCTTACCTAAGGGGAAAGCTATACCACTGTAGAAACACTGGTAAAGGTCACAGTCTTGTGATACAGGCCCACTAAAAGACTAAGATTTAATCAAAAGATTGTAAAATGCTTCTGCCTTCCCCTCCCCCTGCATACGACATCCACAGCAACAGGACTTCAGTATAATATCAGTAGCTTACAAGTAAAAGAGCTTCAAGACCAAGAATCTCTGGGGAAGAGTTCTTAGGAAGCTCAAAGTCAATGGCAGAGATAAAAACAAAGATATAAGAAAAATTTGAAGTTTCTGGCATCTGGAACTACATAAAATATTAAGCACAGCCCAACTTTTAGCCAGATTAACATAAATCCTTACACTAAAGGCCTGTTTACGTCAGTTCCTACTACTCAGTACAAGCTGTCTGACCTGCAACAACAGTAACTAAAATGTATAAAGCCTATTAGACAATTTTTTTTAAAAAAGGAAAGAAAAACAAATAGTACAAATAGATAAGGCCAGGATCAGAGCTAGACTCAGATGATACATATTTTCAAATTACCAGACAAGACATATAAAAAAACTAAAATTAACACATTAAGGAATCCAATGGAAAAATAAACAACTTTCAAAAACATACCAGTAATGTAAGCAGAGAGATTAAATTCTAAAAAAGAATCAAAATATTATAGGGAAGAAAAGTGAAATGTAAATGAAGAATTCCTTTGATGGCTCATCAGTAGACTGGACACACTGAGGGCAAGAAGCAGAGATCTTGAGGATAGTTCAATAAGGACTTTCCAAGAACTATGAGTTTCAAAAGGCGTAAGATACACATAATTCGAATACAAGAGGAAAAGGAGAGAGAATCCAGCAAAGAAATACTTGAAGTAATAAAGGTCAGGAGCTCTCCAAAATTAATTACAGACACTAAATCACAGATCTGGTTTGCTCAGAGAACAAGCAGCATAATTATAAAACAAACAAACAAATAGAACCCAAGCCTTCTATATTCAGCAAAATTATCCTTCAAAAGTAAACATAATGTCATTATCTGTCATATGCACGTGTGTGCACTCACTCACACACACACACACACACACACACACACACACACACACACACACACACACCCCTGAAGGATTCATCATCACTAGAACTTCTTTGCAAAAAATGTCAGATGAAATACTTCAGGCAGAAGAAAAATAATATAGGACAGGCGCTCAGATATACATAAAGGAAAGGAAAATGTCAGGAAAAGAATAAACAATGGTAAAATAAAATTTTTTCTTATTCTTAATTGGTCTGAAAGACACTTGTGTTAAATAATAATAGCATCAATGTATTATTGGGAAATTATAGCATATAGATAAGTAAAATGAATGACAAAAATGTCATAAGGAGGGAGGAACTGTCTACTTGTTATGCAGTAACTCTACTACATATGAAGCAACATAGTGTTATTTGAAGATAAATTTAGATTAACTAAAAATACATGTTGGAAATTCTAGAGCAACCAATAAAACAAATTTAAAAAGAAATACAGTTGATATACTAAAAGAGGAGATAAAATGGAACCAGGTAAAATGATCAATTATACACAGACAAGGCAGAAAAATATAGCAGTAGAATGGGAATAGACAAACAAACAAAAACTCAACAAATAAAAAATAGGTACAAACATGGTAGATATTAATCCAAGTATATAAATAATTAACTACAAAAACTTACACAAGGAGAAACACATAATCTGAATAGGCCTATATCTATTAAAAATTTTGAATCAATAGTGACCTTTCAAAAAAGTAATCACCAAGCCCAGATGGTTCCACTGGCAAATGATATCAAACATTTAAGGAAAAGTAATACCAATTTTCTACAATATAGTCCAGAAAAAAGAAGCAGGGGTGATACTTCTTAACTCATTCTAGAGGACAGCATTACTTTATTACACAAATCAGACAAAGATATTATAAGAAAAGAAGACTACAGACCAATATCTGTCAAGAACATAATGTAAATATCCTCAACCAAATATTAGCAAATTGAATCCAATGATGTATAAAAAAGAGTTATACACCATGACTAAGTGGGACTTATTCCAGGTATGCAAAACTGGTTCAAAATTCAAAAATCAATTAACGTAATTCATCACGTCAGCAGGCTAAAGAAAAAAAAAGAGACAATATTAATTGATGAGAAAAAGTATTTGAAAAAAAATCCAACATCAATTCATGACCAAAAGAAATCTCAGAAAACTACAAACAGAGCACAACTTTCTCAACTTGACAAAGAACACCTACAGAAAACCTACATTTGACAATGTACTGAAAAGTTAGAAACTTGACACTTTCCCATAAGATCTGAAAAAGCAAAACTGTTGTCTCTTACCACTCCTATTCAACATTGTACTAGAAATCTTAGAAAATCCAGTAGAAAAGAAAAGAAAATATAAGTTATGCACATTGGAAAGGAAGATATAAAGCAGTCTTTATTCACAGATGACATATTTATCTGTGTAGAAGATCCCAGTGAATAAAAAAACAAAAAAAACCTTTTAAAACTAATAGTGGTTATAGCAAGGTCACATGGTAAAAGGCTAATTCAGAGAAGTAAATTGCTTTTCTAATAACAGCAATGAACAATTGGGATTTGAAATTAAAAAAAAAAAACTTTTACAAAAGAACCAAAATAAAATAAAATGCTTAAATGTAAGTCAAAAAAAAAAAGTATAGGATCTTTAAATGCAAAATTCCAGAACTTTGATGAAATAAATCACAAAAGATATTTTTTAAATGGAAAAAAAACCGTAAAATTTTAGTTCTTTCCAAATTGATACACAGGTTTAGCACAATTCTTATCGAATTTCAGTAAATTTTTTTTTGATTATTGACAAATTTTTTCTAAAACGTATATGGAAAAACAAAGGAACTCAAATAACTAAAACAATTTTTTAAAATAATTTTTAATAAAACAGGAGGAATCAGTGTATCCTATTTCAAGACTTATCATATAGCTAAAGTAATCAAGATTGCGGCATCAGTGTCAAGATAGATGCATAAATCATTGGAAAAGATATCTTCATGGGTTTTGCCCATTCAGAAATGTATATCCACACACATCCTCCCCAAATCTCTTTGTCACAAACTTTCTAATTGTTTTCCTTCCAAGTCCCTGGCCATCCAGTCAAATCATTTTCCATAGCCCTTGAATCAATATACATGTATACTTCCGGGCTTTTCGCCCTTCAAGCAATGTGAACATCCAGCTGTATTGCTCAAGCTGTCCACTTTTGAATGGTGCTTGTATATCATGTAGGACCATTTTTTCTCCCCCAGTCAACTGACTGTAGACCTTAACCATGCCTACAATATACCTTCACAGAGAGACCTAGCTTAATGCTTGATTAAATAACTGGGTACTATAGCCTAGTCAAGTTGACACACAAAACTAACCATCAGCAGGGATGGGGATAAGATTGATGTTGATTTTAGGGGTACAAATTTGTGACAAGTAGTAAATAAGTCAATGAATTATTAATTATTGGAATTATACTAATTCATGGTGTAATGAATACAGACAGTAATATTGTACTATAATTATGTAATGTGACAAATATCACTACAACTTCAATCATATTACAGTATACAAATGTATCAAAGTGACAGGCTGTACAGCATAAAATTACACAATGCTACATGTCAAATATTCAATAAAAAGTAAAACAAAAACAAACGAAAAACACTATCACACCACCTGAGAAAATACTTAGAGACATGTTAAGAAGCCTATGGAAAAACCAACTGACAAGAGCAGAAGTTTGGAAAAGAAATGGAAGATAATGAAGCTGGCAACAATCTTATTTTCATTTTAAGAGTTCATTTTGGCTAAGGCTAGAGGAAGGCCGTCAAATCTGACATAATTAAATCTCCATCATTGATAGTGCCTTTTTCATTGCTGTAAGTTCATTCAATTTTCACAACAACATCATAAAGTAATGTTTATTAGTTTTGTCTTATTTTAGGCACAGAGATGTAATTACAGCAAATTTACACAAGTCGTTACTGGCAGAGGTAGGATGCAAAGCCAGACAAGCCTCCAGAGTCCAGTTTCTTAACCACAAGGAATACTGCCTTCTCAAGTGAAGAGAAAATGCATGGGTTTTCAATACTTAGGCTGAGAGCCTCCAATCTTAATTTCTTTGTTTTATTGACCTCACACCTTCTAACTCTATGAGCTCAGTTTCAGCTCTTGGTAAATCTACTCTGTTGGTGATCATAGCAGAGAGGGGTGTTGCAACATCTGATCTCTCTGGAGAATAAATGATCAGTGAACAATGTCTTTCATGAACAAGAAAGGCAAATCACAGAATTACGGGAATGTAAAAACTGTTTAATTCCTGTTTTAGATCTTTCCATTTGATAGAGCATTGGACTACTTGACAAATGGTTTCCAACCTCAGTTTTATTCCCAAGCTTAGGAATATCTTCATTCATTCGCCCACTCATCCTGGTGTTTCCACACCACAGCGTTCTGAGGAAGATTGCTCTGAAAGCTTCTTTGTCCTGTGCTGAGCCTCTGTTCTGAAAACCAAACAAATAAATCAACAAGAATAAACAAACCCTTGAAACTGTGCTCCACCATTAACACTCCCAATCACCTCTTGCCCAATCTCTATGCTTAGCCTGTCAGCACTGGGGGTGCAAAACCCATGGAGAAGCAAATTAAATTTGAGAAATGGAAGACTCTAAATAGCATTTTGGGAGAAGTGTGTACTTTCTCCTCCAAGCAATATAGAGTAATTACATGCTTCTCTGCAAAGACGTGCTATGTTTTCCTTCCATTTCTTAATGGAGCAGTTTATTCAACATATAGCAAATAGGAAAAGACCTGACCATTATATTTTATTTTAGGTCATTTGAATACAAGCAGGTCTCCTAGGTAACCCAATCCATTTTTGATTAAAGTGAAGCAGGAGTGGTTTCTGCAGTGATTATCAGAGAAAAAAGGGATTAGAGTAAAATGCCATATACATTACAAATGAAGAGATAGAGTTATTGAGAAATCGAAATCACCCAAAAACATCTTTTCAAAGAAAACCTCTGAAGAGTTTCTTATTGTCTTTGTGTTTGACCCTCTGAAAACTTTATGTTTTCATAATGGTATTTTTTTTCCTGGGCAGAGGAAAGATATATATATATATATATATATATATATATATATATAGGAGAAAACTTGGTTAAAAATTGAACCTTCTAAATGATAAGAAAATAAAAAAAGACTAACCTGAAATTCAGAGATAGAACTTTAAAGCTGTGTTTACTGCTTAAGCTCTGAAGTGAGACATTTTTTCTTCTGAATTGACTTAAGGCCACTGAGGCTGAATTCTTTAATTTCTCATTTCAGCATTAAATGTGAAATTGTGCATACACGTACCTCTAATTAAAATCAGTAACATTTGTTTTACAGAACAACTTCCAGAGAATAACTTTATAGTCTATAGTGATTACCCTTTACTTCGAATGTGAAATTCAATTGTATAGTTTTTCCTTAATGTTTTTCTGCTGGAGAAAAACATAATGACATCTGCTATTTATATGTAGCAACTGTTAAATTTTCAATAACCACCCTTGCTAAAAATGTGAAATCATATACATTTATCTAAGTTATACATAAAATCTGTTGCAGGGATATTAATGCACACCACTTTGTTCTGTACTAGTCTACATATTAGCAAGAGAGCTGGGAGAGTAAGTCCCATAGGACATCCTTTATCGAGGGCTCAGCTTCCTTTTAGTTCCATGAAATTGAGAAAGACACTTTACTTCTTTGAGCCTGAGTTATACCTTATGCAAAATTAGAGAATAAAGTTTACCTAGAAATGTGTTACAAGAGGGACTTCCCTGGTGGTCCACTGGCCTAGACTCCACGCTCCCAATGCAGGGGGCCGGGGTTTGATCCCAGGTCAGGGAACTAGATCCTGCATGCATGCCTCAACTAAGAGTTCCCATGTCGCAACTAAAGCTCCCACATGCTGCAACTAAGACCCGGCGCAACCAAATAAATAAGTAAAATAACTAAATAAACATTTTTTTAAAAAGAAGTGTGTTACAAGAGTAAAATGTAAATGTTTATGTGACGTACTTAACATGGAATCCAGAACATAGCAGTGATTTACGTTCTCCGTTCTAGCTACATAGCATAAAGATCTCTCAGCTTTGCTTAGCTTTCATCATAAATGGATTTAGGAATACTGTTTGTGCTAATATGGTTTTTAAAGCACTACATTAAAAACTGTGTCTTCATTAACGAAGATACTAAAGTTTTCCACTGATTTTCCAGTTTTCCCTGAGGCTCAGGGATAAGTTTTCATTTGTTAAAGCCCTCCATCCCACCCCGAATCAATCAATAAATCAATTCAAATGCCCTTCCAGAAATATTCAACAGGACCAGGTTGCCTCTCACAAAAGCATTTCAGAACTATGTCACATACCTTCAAAACCAGTGCTTCAGCTTTATATGACAAGACTTGAAATTGGGCAAGTGTTATCTATGTGAAAGAGGATTCAGGTGCCCCTTTGGGATAGAAAACATCTGTGGTTCTGCTTAATTTTTGCATCAGCTTATATTGGGACGTAGAATAAGTGGTCAATATATAGTTGTGGAATTGAATGAATTAACCAGACTTTAGACAGTAAGTAGTCATCTTTGCACTAGGCAACTACCACTGTTCTATTTTTTTTAATATCTTTATTGGAGTATAATTGATTTACATTGTTGTGTTAGTTTCTGCTGTATAACAAAGTGAATCAGCTATACATATACATATATCCCCATAACCCCTTCCTCTTGCATCTCCCTCCCACCCTCCCTATCCCACCCTTCTATGTGGTCACAAACTACCGAGCTGATCTCTCTGTGCAATGCGGCTGCTTCCCACTAGCTATCTACTTTACATTTGGTAGTGTATATATGTCCATTCCACTCTCTCACTTCGTCCCACGTTACCCTTCTTCCTCCCCGTGTCCTCAAGTCCATTCTCTATGTCTGCGTCTTTATTCCTGTCCTACCCTTAGGTTCCTCAGAACACTTTTCTTTTTTTTTTTTTCCAGACCTCTGCTTCTGTCATCGCATCTCTTCCTCTGACTCTCCTGCCTCCCTCTTTTTTTTTTTTTAACATCTTTATTGGGGTATAATTGCTTTACAATGGTGTGTTAGTTTCTGCTTTATAACAAAGTGAATCAGTTATACATATACATATGTTCCCATATGTCTTCCCTCTTGCATCTCCCTCCCTCCCACTCTCCCTATCCCACCCCTCCAGGCTGTCCCAAAGCACCGAGCTAATATCCCTGTGCCATGCGGCTGCTTCCCCCTAGCTATCTACCTTACTACGTTTGTTAGTGTGTATATGTCCATGACTCTCTCTCGCCCTGTCAAAGCTCACCCTTCCCCCTCCCCATATCCTCAAGTCCATTCTCCAGTAGGTCTGAGTCTTTATTCCTGTCTTACCCCTAGGTTCTTCATGACATTTTTTTTTCTTAAATTCCATATATATGTGTTAGCATACGGTATTTGTCTTTTTCTTTCTGACTTACTTCACTCTGTATGACAGACTCTAGGTCTATCCATCTCATTACAAATAGCTCAATTTCGTTTCTTTTTAAGGCTGAGTAATATTCCATTGTATATATTTATTTTTTAGATTCCATATATATGTGTTAGCATACGGTATTTGTTTTTCTCTTTCTGACTTACTTCCAGTTTCTTCATATGCCCATGGAACAGTGGTAGTTGCCTATCACTGTTCCATGGGCATATGAAGAAACTGTAACGTTATCTCCACCCATAGAAATCTTATAGTCACATGAGGGAAGTATCTCACAAACATGAAATAATTCCACAACAAAGTTGTACTCGGCTTCACATGCTTTACACAAGCACTGCTGCTGTTTGGAGTAAAGGCATGATCTCTGTTGACTGGCTTCTTAAAAGGAAGGATCACTAGAAATGCAAATTCTTAGAAAGGAAAACAAAAGGCAGTGCACATCGAGGCACAGCATCTATGTAAATTCTTCCAATATTTTCAATCAATGTTTTCCTATCTATTCAGGATAATTTATCCACCTTCTTTTCATGACTTCCACCATTTCTCATATTCTTTCTTTATTCTGTCAGTAGTTAGTTCTCTCTTTTTTATTTTGTATTATTTATATTTTCTTTTTAAAAACTTTTAATTTTTTAATAGAAGTATAGTTGATTTACAATGTTGTGTTAGTTTCAGGTGTACAACAAAGTGATTCAGTTATATATGTACATATATATATACTCTTTTTCAGATTATTTTTCCTTATAGATTATTACAAAATATTGAGTATAGTTTTCTTAAAGTAAGGGGGACAATCCTACTAAATACTCCTGGAGTACTTCATCTTAACAGTAAGAAGAAACTGCTAGTAAACAGATATTTTTACAGCCATTCCAAACGCACTAACCATGCTTCCTGCATCCTACCATTTCCCAGCTTTTTTTCCCAGCCAGCTGTGTTTTCAACTAAACCATCACACTTTGGCATATAGTTTCCCAAATCTTGACATACTATATTGTTTCATGTTGACACAAAATCTCTGAGATACGTTACAAGGATATAAAATCTGCAATTTACAGGGCTCAACTAATTATAACCGTGTTTAAATTCCCAGGCTCGATTTGAAATGTATCTCTTGCAAAATGCAATGGAATTTTATTCTTTTTGTTGCAATGGTAAATGGGAGTGTTTCCTTAATTTCTCTTTCAGATTTTTCATCATTAATGTATAGGAATGCAAAAGATTTCTGTGCATTAATTTTGTATCCTGCTACTTTACCAAATTCATTGATTAGCTCTAGTAATTTTCTGGTAGCATCTTTAGGATTCTCTATGTATACTATCATGTCACCTGCAAACAGTGACAGCTTTACTTTCTTCTTTTCCGATTTGGATTCCTTTTATTTCTTTTTCTTCTCTGATTGCTGTGGCTAAAACTTACAAAACTATGTTGAATAATAGTGGTGAGAGTGGACAACCTTGTCTTGTTCCTGATCTTAGTGGAAATGGTTTCAGTTTTTCACCATTGAGAACAATGTTGGCTGTGGGTTTGTCATATATGGCCTTTATTATGTTGAGGTAAGTTCCCTCTATGCCTACTTTCTGGAGGGTTTGTATCATACATGGGTATTGAGTTTTGTCAAAAGCTTTTTCTGCATCTATTGAGGTGGTCATATGGTTTTTCTCCTTCAAATTGTTAATATGGTGTATCACATTGGTTGATTTGCATATATTGCATATATTTACATATACCAAATGTAAAATAGATAGCTAGTGGGAAGCAGTGCCGTATAGCACAGGGAGATCAGCTCAGTGCTTTGTGACTACCTAGAGGGGTGGGATAGGGAGGGTGGGAGGGAGAAGCAAGAGGGAGGAGATATGGGGATATATGTATATGTATAGCTGATTCACTTTGTTATAAAGCAGAAGCTAACGCACCATTGTAAAGCAATTATACTCCAATAAAGATGTTTTTTAAAAATGCAATGACAAAGGCTGCTAGACAACCAGATTTATTACGATGTGATTCTGGGGCTTCCCTGGTGGCTCAATGTTTGAGAGTACACCTGCTCATGCAGGGGACACGGGTTCGTGCCCCGGTCCGGGAAGATCCCACATGCCGCGGAGCAGCTGGGCCAGTGAGCCATGGCCACTGAACCTGTGCGTCCGGAGCCTGTGCTCCGCAACGGGAGAGGCCACAACAGTGAGAGGCCCGCGTACTGCAAAGAAAAAAAAAAAAAAAGAATGTGATTCTGATTTGGTATGAGACTTTAAAAAAAATAATTTAGGAATAAATAAGGAATTGTACAAACAAAAGAAGTATAACTTCCGTTGGAATTAAAATCTGGTCTGGTGGCTTATTTTTAAATTTATTGTTATGGAAGTGGCAGAACTGAATAGAGTGAATGGCAGACATGTAGAAGGGATTTCTACATGTTCCACCTGGAGCCGTGGAACTCATGATGCTATAACATTCATTTAGTCCAATTTTTTTACTTAAAAGTAGAAAACAGTGAGTCACAGAAAGACTAAGAAATTTGCCACATACCACAAAAGTGACTGAGGATGATTAACCCATCTATCTTTATATTTAACTATTTTCATAATTAGTTTAATTGTAGAAAGACCAAAAAATAAAATTTACTTTGTGTCTATAATTTAAGTAGTCACAGAGCTTGGCTATGTGGGACTTGATTTAGATTGAAAACAGAGTGATATTACATATTATACGTAATATAATTGTAGAGTGTACATAATATAAAAGTAGAGTGACTGTATTTATATTTTATATATGTAAAGAATAAAACTTTTAAAATTAAGAAAACTAAAATAAATTGAAAAGTGTTACTCTTGAGATAAGAAATTTTTTTTTTTTTTCAGTACGCGGGCCTCTCACTGTTGTGGCCTCTCCCATCATGGAGCACAGGCTCCAGACACGCAGGCTCAGTGGCCATGGCTCACGGGCCCAGCGGCTCCGTGGCATGTGGGATCTTCCCGGACTGGGACACAAACCCGTATCCCCTGCATCGGCAAGTGGACTCACAACCACTGCGCCACCAGGGAAGCCCAAGAAACTCTTTACATTTAAGATTCTAAGAAAATCTGTTGACATTTCCATTAATTTATTCACTCCCTTATTTATTTAAAATAATATTTGTTGGGGTTCTATATGGATTAGGCAGAATACGAATGCTCCACATAAGTGTCTGCACTGTTTTCATTTGGAACATTTGTAGAAATGTGAACTTCCAGTGTAGACCATAGAAAGGCATGTGTTAATAATTTAATATTTTGTCCAAGAAATATTTGTTAAGCACTGATTATGTGCCAGATACTGTTGCTGAATGAAACAGACTTGTTCCCAATGCTAGTGGGGGAGCAATAGATGTTAAACAGGTAAACGAATAAGTCAATTATTACAAACTTGGAGTGAAGTAGAAAGGTGATAACAAAGAGTCATGGTCGAACAAATTGAATGACCACAAGGGCAGGAGGCGAACCTGAGGGCTACTTGTACAGGATGAGGAGAGGTCTGTCTAAGGAGGTAATATTTAAAGTAAAACTTACAGGAGGTAGAGCAGAATTGGAATATTCAGCCATGGCGGAGAATAGGAGGAATAATGCTTCAAGCAAGTCCCAAGGGCCTACGTCAGTGCATTATAGGAACTAAACGGGGATAAAAATGGCTGGAGCTTACTTAATTTGCAGAGAATGGCTCCAAATCAGAAAGTCAGATCAAAAGAACTCAGATTATCCAAGATGAGAAATTTAGTAGAAGTAAAATGGAAATTATATGAAGGGTTTAAAAAAAAAAAAAGTTTTTTTTTAAAAAAAGCTGTCACCACAATCTAGTTCCAGAACTTTTTCATCACCTTGAGTGGAAACCTCATACCCATTAAGCAGTCCCTCTCCATTCCTTGTCCTCCAAGCCCCGGGGATCTACTAACCCATTTTCTGTCTCTATGGATTTACCTATTCTGTATAATTTCCTATAAATGCAATCATATAATATGTGGCCTTTTGTACCTGAATTTTTTCATTTAGCATAATGTACACAAATGTTCATAGCATCTCTATTCACAATATCCAAAAGATGTAAACAACCTAAATGTCCATCAACAGATGAATGGATAAACAAAATGTAGTATGACTAGACAATAGAATATTATCCAGGGGTAAAAAGGAATGACATTCTGAACAATGAACCTTCAAGATATTATAATATAATTCTAGAACATTTTACATGAGGAGTTTTTAAACAGAGATGTGGAAGAATCCAGTTTACTTTTGAAAACACCCCATTGGCTGCTATATGAGGAATGAATTGGAAGGAACAAGAGAAGTGGAGAGACTAGTTAGGGAGCTCTTGAGTTTGACCAAGTGACAAAGTGTTTTTCTTTTAGACTCGGAAGTTGACAATGGAGAGAGAGGAAAGCTGACACATTAGAAAGATGTTTTGAAATAGAATTATCAGGGCTTGTGCTTCTTTGGATTTAGGGAGCTAAATGGAGAGAGAAATCAGTGCAGACACATAGGTGTGGAATGCGGCTGTCACCTACTACAATGTGCAAGACTGTAAAAGAAAGAGTCTTATAGAAGAAACTTAGGAGAGAAAATAAGTAGCTAAGATGCGATTATGTTCAATATCATGTGTCGGTGAGGATGTGGACTGACTAGAAGTCTTGCATAACAGAGGTAGAAAATAAAATTTATATATCCACTTAGGAAAACTGTTGAGCAGCATCTTCAAAAAAAGAAGTATGCACATAAAATACACCCTGGTAATTCTACTCCTAAGTATATACTCAATAGAAATGAGTACCTATGTTCACCAAAAATAATACGTATAAATGTATTGCAATGCTGTTCATAGTCTTCCAAAACTGGAAGCTACCAAAATTCTTGTTTCCAGATAAATGGATAAATTAATTGTGGGAGCAGATTATAGTTCCTGATTGATACAGAAACTGAAACTCTGAAGGGAAGAAACTTCTATTACACAGCAAGTACATGGTAAAACTGACTTTAAACCTGTCACTATGTCAAAATATTTTATTTTACTCACTGCATTTCACAGAATGCTTGCTCCCCTTTTTATGCTTCCTGCTGACTAACAGGTTGAAAACTGTAGCCAGAGGGGTACTCAGAGGCCTATAGCTAACACTTGATATGAACAGGGCAGAGCTTTTAGGATTACTGGAAAATTATCATATTAGGAAGCTTTAAATGATGCTAATTCATCACCACAAATTGCCCCATGGCACCTGCACCATAAAATAGAAATGAAATTGTCATTATCAAATGAAAGAATATTTCACACAGCATAATATTCCTGATATATCAGAGAGGCAGTTGACTGTTAAACCATGCTGAACACTGTGGAAACAATTTAAAACCCTCTCTCTTACTTTTTACCCCTGTCAGCTGAACAGTTGAAACAAACACAAACATATTTAAGAAAAGTGAAAGCATTGTGCCTTCTTATGGACTTTCACATTCTTCTGAAAACAAGAAACAAATGAAAAAAACCAAAACAGTTCTAAAGAGTTCATTAGGAATTCTGAAGAGGCTCTGTTAAGAAACAGAACATATATTACAGGGAACTCTACTCAATATTCTGTAATAACCTAAATGGGAAAAGAATCTGAAAAAGAATAGATACATGTATATGTATAGCTGAATCCCTTTTCTGTACACCTGAAACTAACACAACATTGTGAATCAACTCTAATATAAAATAAAAAAATTTTTTTAATTGCATAAATTTTGGGAAAAAATAGGACCAGAACATGATAGAGCTTATACATTCCATCAGGTCATCTCAACCCACTCAGGTAGTCGGATAACCCCACGTCATCTTAGTGGGGAACGGTAGGCTGCTAACACTGCATGGGGACTAGTTTGATAGTCAAGGGCTCAGCAGTGTTGGCTACAACCAGAATATGAGATGGACGAGCATCTGCCTCTTTCCCTTTTCTCTGGTCTTCCCCAGGAATCTGCCAGATTTTCTGCCAACAGACTTCCTTCACTCAAGTCTGTCCAGCCTCCCACTGCTGTGCCTGCCTTCTCACAAGATTGGTTTTCTTTAACTGTAATATTTGTATGAACCAGAGCAGAGTTTGTCTTTCTCATTAGAGGTTGTTTGTAGTAGGTATAGAGAAGGTGCCATCTCAACCTGGGCCCTTCCCATCTGGAGCTTGTCCTCATCCAGGCTTGTTTTGGCCATGCTTCTTAGATGTCAGCATATTTTACACCTAAGACTTCCCAATGGTTTTGGATGGTTAAAGAAATGGAGATATCCATCTTTCTTTTTTTCTCTTTGCATATTTTTATTTACCACTTCACTTTGGACATGACAGTGTATGTTAGTTGACTAGGGCTGTTGTAACAAATTACCAGAAACTGGGTGGCTTAAAGCAAACATAAACGTTTTCTCTCACGGTTCTGGAGGCCAGAAGTTTGAAATCAAGGTGTCAACAGGGCTGTGCTCTCTCCCAAGATTCTCCCTCTGGAGAGAATCTATTCCATGCTTGTCTTCTGGTGGCTGCTGGCAATTCTTATCACCCCTTAGTTTGTAGCTGCATCACTTCAGTCTCTGCTTCTCTCATCACAACGCCACCTCCTCTTCTGCGTCTTCTCCTTTTCTCTAATAGTAAGGACATTTGCCATTATATAGGGCCCGCCTAGTAATCCAAGATGATCACATCTCTAGATTTTTAATTTAATTCCATCTGCAAAGACCCCTTTCCACATAAGCTAACATTCATAGTTTCCAAGGATTTGGACTTAGGTTTACCTTTTTAGGGGCTACCATGAAAACTACTATGTATGGTAAGCTCAAGAAGACGTACGTGACAGAGTGTAAAGCAAGCTCTTTCCACACCAATTTCTGGCTTTTTAGCCCTGGTTTTGCCTAGTTAGTGTTTACCTCTCCTGGGCTCAAGCAGTGTGCAGTATTTTCCACTCTTATCAGCAAAAGTCCCAGTTTATCTATGGTTGAACTCAAGCCTGAGACATGCTAGTTTCTTCCAAGATTCTGCCTTATATCAAAACATATACTTTCAGGCAGGTTTATTTTTAGAAGGTACTTTTCGAAGTTTAAATTTCTTTAGAAAAATACAGAATACTAAAAATGAGATCTGATCTGTTTTCATTGTTCTAGATTTCTCTTCTAGACATTTTGCCTGATAATCAACACTCATAATGTAGGATCAGATTCCAAGCCTCATCTAGATATATAGCCAATATTATTTCCACTGACCCAGAAAAGAGCTCTACTATTAACCTGATAAGTGTAGAAAATATATAAACACAAAGATTGAGGGAAGTCCTGACTTCAAATACATTATGACCCTTGTTTGATCTTTGGTTACTCCATTGATTTATACATATTTACACAGTTTATTTAACTGTTAACTACTCGTTTTTTTTCATAGAAAGTTTAGTGATTCTTGGAAATGTTTATTTCTTTCCTTTTCTGTGGAAAAATTTTCTGTGATAAGAACTCTACGGTTTTATCATTTCAGCCACACTGATAATGATTCTTAAACTTATCAGAAACAGTTACTTTAATTTTCTTCTGAAAGCAAGTGACTACTGAGCTCGGCCTCATAAAGCTGATGAATTATGGGAACTGTGTCATACGGCACTTGAAAATGGGAGTTTACAGAATTGCTGAGAGAACCCCTCCTATGTGTAGTTGGGCAGGGTACATTTTTTTACTTTCAGTCTGTATTCTTCCATATTCCACGAGCTGAATAATTTTCCCCCTGGAGAGAGAAACTGATATAGGATGTGACATCCTCTGAGTTCCATGATAGTCCAACCAAAGGCTGTCATACAAATATATTAACAGTGCACCATTTTCTGCGCATTGAAATATTTGTCACAAGAATAAATTTATACTTTCTCCCCCTCCATTTTATGCTCTCATTATAGTCCTTGTCAAAGGAAATTATTATTTTTTAGGAAAATGTTCTGTTCTTGGCATAAAATCGGCCATTAGAGTGATAAAAAAGTACAACAATAATGTTTTCAGATATAATTCCCTGAAAAATTGTTCACATGACAGAATATAACAGAGCACACAATAATACAAAAATAGTCCTATTACCTTGATAAGTGGTAGAGTATAATGATTTTTAAAAAAAGAAGCAGGGCTTCCCTGGTGGTGCAGTGGTTGAGAGTCCTTCTGCCGATGAAGAGGACGCAGGTTCGTGCCGCAGTCCGGGAAGATCCCACGTGCTGCGGAGCGGCTGGGCCCGTGAGCCATGGCCACTGGGCCTGCATGACCGGAGCCTGTGCTCTGCGGCGGGAGAGGCCGCAACAGTGAGAGGCCCGTGAACCCAAAAAAAAAAAAAAAAAAAAAAAAGAGCCCAACCAGAGCCTGTGCTCCGCAACGGGAGGGGCCGCAACAGTGGGAGGCCCGTGAACCCAAAAAAAAAAAAAAAAAAAAAAAGAAGCAGCTCACTGTCACAATTACATTGTGTTTTTAGTTTTTCTTTCGATTTCTGCTTTACTTTTCTTTAGATTCTTTAGATCTAGACAGGCAGCTGGCCTGTCCCACATCACACCTATTCTATGAATGGTTTAGGGAGGGGGACTCAGATACAAGATACTCTGCGTTTAGATGACTCCAGAAAGCAATTTAAGCAGCCCTGCTTCTTTCATGGCAACGTGTAGAAGCAAGAGCTTTTGCCATTTATTTTCTTTGCTCCTTGTGGTATCTAACAGAGAGTATGCAGGGGTTCAGACATTTGTTAACATTGAATCTGAGAACAGAATAAATTTATTTAAGTAACAAAGAATTAGAATAGGTCCTCACTTGAGATTTCTGTTACATTCATATGGTAAAAGCTTAACCATTTTGGCATTATGTAACAATCCTAGCTGATGATATTATCTTAGGAAAATAATTCTTATTTCCCCAAATCAAAATGGGATATGCATGCATCTCAGTTTCTGGTAAAATAAAAACAATATGGGAACTATTTTTGTACTATTTTCTAAATAGATAAGTGTACATCTTTGTTCTTACTATAATAAGTTAAATTATTTAAATTTTTAAAAATCAGGTTATTTAGACTTGTGGTTGCTAAGGGGGGTGGGGGAGGGATCGACTGGGAGCTTGGGTCTAGTATTACATATAGAATGGATAAACAACAAGGTCCTACTATATAGCACAGGGAACTATATTTAATATCCTGAGATATACCATAATGGGAAAGAATATAAAAAAGAATGTATATATATGTATAACTGAGTCACTGCTGTACAGCAGAAATTAACATAAAATTTTAAATCAACTATACTTCAATAAAAATTTTTAAAAATTAAAAATCATGCTATTTAAATATCACAAAAATGGCTTTAGGTATCTTCAAGAGTTCTGACAGATCCATCTCCTTACTCTTGTAATACCAACTCAGCTTGTCAAAACATTAAATGTTTATTTCAATTTTCAACTAGATTTTAAGTCCTCAGTGACAGGAGTTAGGCCTTTTCTCCTCTCGTTTCTCCTCAACGTGTTTCAGCGATGAATGCCCTACCCACACGTTGGCTGGCCCCTTCGGCAGCATCTGTTGTAGTTGTCTGTCTTTGCAGCAGAACTTGGCATTTCTCCACATGCTTTAATAAAACAAACACATTTTGTTCCTCCAAAAGTCATCAGAGTACAGTCTAATATTGACTGAAGATTTACTGAAGATGATATCCAGAATGTACATCCACACTGCCGTAGACTCCAGGAGTCCTTCATACGTTTCTCAAAGCCCCTATTCAGTCCTTCTATGAACCAGAGACTTCCCTCTCCACACCCAGATCCCCAGGCATTGCTCATATATCCATCTTTCTCCTTCTTTTCTTTATTGAGCTAGATGGCTTTCTCCTTCTGCTCTAAAATACTTGCACTTCTCTGTGTGTCAACAGACTTATCAAAATCATTTGCCCCACCAAGAAACTTCTGGGCCAGTTGCTTGGGAGATAATATTTTCTCCATGTGTTACAAATACACAGTGAGTATTTTGATAAAGAAGGGAAACCATGATATTAGAACAAGTGTTCTAACAATCAGAGCTTCTTTAAAGTTCTGGCTTTATCATTTATTTGTATAATATTTTGTAAATGATTTACCTTGACTAAATCTTAGATTCCTCATTTTTAAAATTGATAGAATTAGACACACCTTATTATGTTCGCTGTAGGATTTAATAATGATATTTAGAAAGCACTGGGAATATGTTTTATGTGTGAAATAAGACCACAGACTGAGAATTTTTTCTTCATAAGACTAATAATTCAGGAAAAAAGATGGAGAATGCATATCCACCCATAATGGATGACCACAGCATCCATATTCCTTAACACAGCAAGTTTATAATTCATACATGAGCAAAACCTAGGATTCTTTCAAAGAATTGTCTTATAGTGAACAGGAGAAGAGGGACCTTGAAACATTGAGAGAAGAGGGGAGACCATGTGATACTTAACAGAGAGAAAGATGTATCTTCCAGACAAAAGAAGAAAATGAAGACTATTTAAAAGAAATATTGATACCATGCATTTGAAAGGAAACATATTACTGTGAAAGACTTTGGATCCATGAAGGAGTCTCAGAATTGATATGTCCAGCAGAGTAAAACACTGAAGATATGCAGTGGGGTTGCAATGTTTGTTCTGGGTAGTAAAATGTTAAGTACCTCTTTGTTAGTTGAGATTTTAACCTTTCAACAAGACAAACTTCTATTTATTGTGGAAGCTGATTTCTTCCTCATTGGCACAGAGTAAGCTCCCAATACATAGAATTAATGCGCCTTCTGCATTGAATTTTAATTTGTGTAACAAATGGTTGCTTTGTCCAAGTATTTAATTGATGTGATGCCCTGTTTTCATTTTGTATAAAACCCTTTATTCTCTGTTCCAATAAATATCTTTATTAGTCAAATAGAAAAATAAAGAAGGTTAATTTCAATTCCAGGAATACAGCCACACCTGTCAAGTAAAAATGGGAAAACAAGAAGCCTCTTATTGAAATGAAAGTATTGACATTAGATAGACATCTTTGCACATGCTATTCTCATGTTATTCTCATTCCTACACTGTGGAAGGAGAAAAGAGAAACTCAAGAGAGTGCCTCGTGACTTCAGGGAATGGAATTGAGATTCTAGTAATGAGATATTGGTTAAAGAAAACTATGTTAAACAAGCATTTAATTAGCCTCAGATGTTGTCAGCTTGCTGGCTGTGATGGGATTGAATGTGTGAGACTTTTTTCCTCTGAGCTTAATTTTATTCAGGGGAAAAAAAATTGTCACTGGAATTGCCACCCACATTTATCGTTATAAACTGCTTACATCTTACTGTGTGTTGATATGTGTGGGAATGTCACCTTGAGCATATGGGGACCTCTTTTCCTCATTATAATTCAAAACTTCCATTTTAAATGTTGTCCAGTATATAGCAATCAAATCTGAAGATCCACCATTTAAACAGTAATGGGAAAGGTGAAAGGCCCAGGAGTGGCATCTGAAATCAGACCTAGCCAAAAATGTAATCTTATTTTTTAATCTTATGGTCTTACGGTTAAAACTGACAACTTTCGTCAATTGGACACTAATCCTATGTTACATATTTTAGATATAGATATATAGTGATATACATGGTATTTTATTAATAATTTTGTTAAACCAGCGATGTGTATAATAGTACCATTTTACAGGTACTGAAATTGAGTCTCAAAGAGGTTAAGAAATGTGCCCAACATTATATATTAATGAAGGAACATAGAGCTGACTCATTTCAGCTATAGCTCAGTTATCTCACACTGTTGAAGAAGGAGATGGTCCACAAAAAGGGACTATGCCTCATATTTGGGGGTTACTGTTTTAAGCTTCATTATTTTTGTAAATCTTATCCACTTACCTTGATAACTTAGACCCTTTCATCCACATCCTTATGTAAATCCCCAGGTGATCATACGCTATTTTGAACACCATGTCTTATTTTTTATAGCCCCTTTTGCAATCTGTCAGTTATCACTTTTTGCTATTCTGGTGTTTGCCCTCTTCATCCTAATTTTATCTTTCTAAACTTCTCTGGTTTGAGAACTAGATCGCTAAGGTATAAGAGAGAATCAAGGTACAGTATTCAGGGTCTGAGATGGCCCAATAAGATCAACAGAGGCAGCGCCAGTCATACTTAAAGTGATTAATATGTATCAGTTAACTCAGACTCTTAAAGCCCATCTAAAGCTACTGATGTCCAATTTCGTGTATACAGAATTTTTGCCTCATCATAAATTTATAACTGTAGGGTCCTTTGAGCCTTTATTCCTATTTTCACAATATTGGAATCACATAATTAAAGAAAATTCAAACTTCTCACTATTGATTGGTTTAAATTTAGGCTTTGCGGTATGTGGGCCTCTCACTGTTGTGGCCTCTCCCACTGCGGAGCACAGGCTCTGGACGTGCAGGCCCAACGACCATGGCCCATGGGCCCAGCCGCTCCGCAGCATGTGGGATCCTCCCGGACTGGGGCACGAACCCATGTCCCCTGCATCGGCAGGCGGACTCCCAACCACTGCACCACCAGGGAAGCCCCAGACTTTCTTTTTGATTTAATACTTAAAAAAAAAACAGCTTTATTGAGGTATAATTGACATAAAAAGAACTGCACATATTTAATGTGGAAATTTGATGGGTTTGGACCTATGCAAACACCAGTGATAACATCACCACAATCAAGGTAACAGACATTTCTGTTACCTCTCAAGATGTCTTTGTGGTCCCTTTGTTTTTTGCTTATTTTTTGGTTTTTGTTTTGGTGGTAAGAACATAACATTTTACTCTGCCATATTATTCATTTTTCCCTTGGATTTTAGTCTCACTTCACCATTTGAACTCAAAAGTCTCATTCCTAAAAGCCTTGGCATATACCTTCAACATAATTCTCGTTAACTGTTTTTCTCTAATCTCTTCTATCTGATCAATTATCTTACCTGTTCAGCTGGTCCCAGGACCACCGTATCTGGGGAGTCACTTATAGTTAAAACCCTCTAGGATTCGCTGCATAAATTAGAATAAAAAAAGGATATTTTAGAGCACATTTTCTACAACAATGATCTCTAAGATGAGCAAAAAATGACTTCCTAGAGTCCTTCAAGTGTCCATAATTTTTATATCTTTTTTCAGTTATTTTTTAACTTTTGCACTTCCCAGTTTTTCTGATCTTTTGATCAGAAATAAAATCTTCAATTATTTTTTAATGTTTTACAAAGCTTTCCTTTTCCTCTTTTGTTTTCAAACTTTGTGGAGAGTTATTCATAGAACTCAAATTCCCAATCAGTTTCAATTTCTCCTAACACCTAAAAGTAGTTAAAGAACTGAAAATCTAATGTGAGAGTCTTGTAGCTTATGGGAATGGAAAATGGAAGAGCACGTAAGCAAAGCCATTGACTAGGAGAAGGTTTATTTACTAACATATCTGTATTTACTGAGAGTGGCTTAGTATGGTGTATCTCCACAAGAAAGGAATGCCCCATTCCTTTTCCCAGTCACCTCTAACCTTAGGAAAATGTCAACTTTGCCATAAAGAACAGTTCTAGACACACAACTCTGTATAATATCCCTTATCCACTTACCTTGATAACTTAGACCCTTTCTAACCCATGTTCTACGTGGTATGGTCTTTAAATAATTTGCTAAGAGATCAAGGAACTCAGAAGCCATAAATGAGTACACCAGGAGAAAGACATTTAAAATATAGAGCACAGGGGCATGGAATGAGAGAGTTATTATTGTTCTAGAGAACATATTTTTGTTTATGGTTTAGTTAGACCACCGGAAATGTTCATTTCCTGAATATTGTCCTAATTTGAAAAATTAAGATTTTTATCTTGTGCCTTCACTACCACTAATATAGAAGCTATGTCTTTGCAGATCCTGTGTAGTCACAAAAACTTTCTACACACATTTGAGTCTTAAGAAATGTCCATAAATTAATTTAAAGACAAAAATAATAAGATGTATTATCTTATTTATGACAAAAACTTTTGGAAGTTCAGTTGAAGGAGAATTTTTTAAAATAATAATGTTATATTCTAAATAAAAGAACCCATGTAAAACTGGCCCAAATAGGAAGACTCAGGTATTAGAAAGTGGCTATCAGAAGTGCATATGGACAGTTAGTAACCAGCAGGCAAACAGAAATTAAGGGGACAAGTACTTCAAGTAAAAGTGCCAAAGATACCATGGCACTTGACTTGTGCCAAAGATGACAGTGCCAAAGATACCATGAATGATATTTGCTTCATTTTTGTCATTACAAGTTATTGCTTACTATGTATAAGGCAATATTCTAGGTACTTGAAATACATTGATAATAAACCTATAAAGATTCCTGCCCTCGTAGAACGTACATGCCAGTGGGAATAGACAATTCCCAATGTACCGAATTTTCAGTCTAAATGTAGTAGCAGTGATAAAGAATGATAACTATGGCAATATTGCTAATGCACTTTGTATTTCCATCTATTGTGCATTCAAAAATTGTAGACACCTATTCTCCAAAGGCTCTCTGTCAAATGCTGAGGGATGAAATGAGACATGGTTTGCACACAAATTGCTGATTATCCTAGAAGCCAGAGATGTTTCAAGGTTTTCGACGACTGGAACCACTGCTGTCTTGGACACCTGGTTTTTGAAGATATACTTCTCATAGTGAAACAAAGCAAAGGTTGTTTCTCTCCCATAGATTAAAAAACATGGATTTATAATACAGCTCTTCCACATGCTCTTCCCAGTTGGGCAGGCTTACGTATATCATTTCACATACTTGAAGACATGTGTAGGATAAAATCCAGGAATTTGAGTTGCTGGGTCAAAAGGCACTTTGAGTTTATAAATTCAAGAAATGTATTCAAATTTCCTTTAGGGAGATTTTATAAATTTATATTCCAAATGTCAATAGTTTTTCCCATGGCCTCAACCACACAGTGTTATCAGATTTATGCGTTTTGATCATGTGGATTAAAAAAATGATATTCATTAGTCTTTACTTTTATTTCCTTATTAAAAGGAGGTTGAACATGTTGTAATATTTTTAAAGTATTTATATTCCTATTTCTTTGAATTCTGTATTCATATTCATTGTTTATTTTTCTATTGATTCATTAATCCTTTTCTTACTTGTTTCTGGAAATCCTTAATCCTTTGTAATATAAATTGCAAATAAGTTTTTCTCAGTTTGCCGTTTGGTTTTGGATTTAGGTTGTGGTATTTTGCTATATATATGATATTATACTTTTATGTTGTCGAATTTATCCTTTAAAAAAAATTTCATAGTTTCTGTATTTTGAATCATAACTTAAAATGTCTCAGCACCTAAGAGGTTATGAAATAATTTTTCTATTGTCTTTCTATTCCTCCTGTATTTTTATGGATTTATTTTATTTTTCATTTGAATGGTGATGCAATTAGAAATCATTGTAACATTCAGTATGAAGGATCCACCTTCAGATTATTCCGAATGACCCCCAGTGTTCCCAATACCATTGATTGAGTGATCCACCTAATTATCCAGTGACCTGAGATGACACATACTTATGAAATACAGTTGACTCTTGGACAATGCAGAGGTTAGAGGGGACGGCCCTCCACATAATTGAAAATATATGTATAACTTACAGTTGGCCCTCCCTATATGTGGTTTGCATCCACAGTTCTGCATCCAGAGATTCAACTAACCTCAGTACTGTAATATTTACTATTGAAAAAGTCTACTTATAATGGGTCCACATCGTTCAAACCCATGTTGTACAAGGGTCAACTGTATACTAAATTCCCATATACATTTGGGTTTACTTTTGACTTCCTGTTCTACTTATTGATCTGTCTAGCTAAATACAATTTTATTGCATTATATGCCAGTAAAACACAGTTATATTATTGGGCTTTAATGTTTAATATCTATTGAAGCTGGTTATTGCTTTCCTTTTTCTGGAATTTATTAGATATTTGTATCTGTTTGTATGTTTTTCCAAGTGAACCAAAAAAGCACTTTATCTAGTCCTGTCCTAACATCAAAGGATGCAAGAGGGCTTCCCTGGTGGCGTAGTGGTTGAGAGTCTGCCTGCCGATGCAGGGGACACGGGTTCGTGCCCTGGTCCGGGAAGATCCCATATGCCGCATAGTCGCTGGGCCCGTGAGCCGTGGCCACTGGGCCTGCGCGTCTGGAGCCTGTGCTCCACAACGGGAGAGGCCATAACAGTGAGAGGCCCGCGTACCGTGCAAAAAAAAAAAAAAAAAAGGATGCAAGAAAAACCATTGGCATTGTTATTTGGATCATACTAAATTCAAAACAAAGAGTTAACATCTTTATGTTATTTAGCCTTCCTCTCCAAGAACATTTGTGCAAAGTCTTTGTGTCCTTTAAAATTATTTAAAAGTTTTCTTTATATAGACATTATATATTTCTAGTTAGGTTTATTCCTAGCTATTTTATCTCTATAAAGTAATGTTATTTTTGCTAAGGTACCTTCAAAGATCCTCCGTGGATATGGTCATTTTCTGACTATGAAATAAATTTCAGGCATGTCTCATAGCTTCTCTGTCCCTTGCTGTCCCAAGTACTTCTTTATTTCAGAGATTAATTGGTCTGCCCATTATAATAATCAATTCTCTTAGGTTTACCTAATTTTTAACATTTGTTATCACCCCTAGCTTAGACCTGTTCAGTCTTGGAATGCTAAGGTTTGGCATGGGTGTGGTTTGCTTTTACCAGAGAGCACACTGTTATGTGTGGTGACATTATAATGTGGCAGTGGGTCCCCTGCACAAGGTGGAAGCACACAATTGCTGCTCTTTCTCTCCTGAGCTTTTATGTTGTTTTCTGTTTTTATTTGTTTGTGTGTTTTCAGAGATCACCCTGATGCTTCATCTTCCCTTCTCTGGCAAGGCATTTAAGACCCCCTCCCTCAGTCAGCCTCTAGACTCCCAGCAATTACCACCCCACACCCACCCCTACTATCCTCTCTCAGTCTCTATCTATTTTTTTACTGACCGTTTTTGGCAGAATGTTCTAGAAAGCCCAGGCTGACCCTCTCCCAGTGATAATGCTGACTTTGGGAGTACTCCACTCTTTCCTCACCTCCACCAGAGGGCAATTTACTCTCAGTGCAGCCTTCTTTCTTGGTAGTGTCATGTAGAGGCAACTCCAGACAGATTTTCATCTGTAAGCCCTTGGTGAGAGTCAAACACTGATCATCAGGACTTTAGTCTTGTCTCCAGTTATCTTAAATGGGAGCAAAATATCACCCCCCCTGCTTCTCCTATGGAGAGTGTAAGCAGTTAGGGAGCTTGGGACATGCATAGACTTCCAATAACACTATCTGAACTGATTTCTCTGTGTGACTCTTGACCCTCACTGTTTCACAGGTGAGCTGAGTGATCCCTAACACTGGCAGAAGCAGTTTTCATGCTTCTGCTACCTATGTTGTCTGGCAGCTTGCTTTAGGATGTGGAGGTTTTAACTACCTAGTCTATTTCTCTTTTTCCTTGGAGTCTCAGCTAAACTGAGAAAGAATGACTCCTGTTTTAATATCCAAAAAGACAAAAAAAAAAACCTTGCATTGCAGAAATTTGAAGATGAAAGCACATTGAGGTCACTATGATGAATACTTTGGTTTTGACTGTGGTCTCCTTGATTTCTAGAATACATGGACATTTCTCAGGGGAATAAATTCCCTGGAAACCTTCATTCACTTAGGTTCATTCTAACTTGATCTAAAAAAACTAAAAATACAGGTGAATCAAATTGAACAGGATAACTTTATATTCTCTTCATTATATTTACATGATAAAGTTCTGCTATCTTTTCTTTGGCCAGATTTTTTGCACATTTTACCTTTTTCTCCTCTTCCATTTCTAGAGAATATTTCTCTCTAGAAGTAGTGTTCCCCAGCCTTTTAAGGATATCTCAGTGTGGACTTTTCTACATACTTTATTTTGAAAAAAGTAAAAATACCATTGTTCAGAATCAAGAAACTGAAAATACCGTAGTAGGAGTATTTTGCTAACCATAGAATCACTCCCTACTTCATCATCTGATAAATACAAACTGACTTTTGGTTCTTCTTGCTTTTTCGTGTTCTACTCATGCTTCTACCATGGCATAGACAGCTTCCTTCTTGCCCTCCTTTGACTAACCATCATCCATTCATCCTACAAGATTCAGCTTAGACCTATATTGAAAAATGTGTTTATAAACAGAGCTAAGCTGAGAATGCTATTTGCTATAAAAAATAGCAAATTTTAAATTTGATGGTTTTCTCCATCATATCCATCATAAAATATAGAATATTCTATATGAATGCTATTGTTTCAGATTGAGCATGACATATGCCCCTGTTACCTTTTAGACTGAAAATGTCAAAGAACACAAATATCCTTTTATTCTTTTTTTATACTTTTTGTCTTAATATGATTATATAAAACAACTAAGGCCCCTATACTGCACATATGTCTCAGAAAATTAGTACCATCAAGTCATAGGATTTGAAGAAATTCTAAAGCTTAGCTAGATAAAATTTCTGCTGAATCTAAGAATTCACTCCAGTACCTTACGATACAACATTGACAACTTGTCACCAACTATCTGCTTGAATAGTTCAGGTGAAGAGAGTAGCTTTTCAAAGCAGAGCTCTCTGGTGTAGTTTTGAATTTATAAAATCTTTTGTTATACAGGATCAATGTCTGCTGCCCTGTAATATGCCCACGTTTTCTCGGGGAAAGCTAAAGCCTATCTGTTCTTTTAGCACCTAGGAATTAGATGCTTGTTTCGTGACAAGTGTAGGATGAGATAGGGATAAACAACAACAAAAATAAGATTAGCTTCCTACCCTAGAGAAGGTTACAGTCTTGTGACAACTTCTCAGATGTTTGAGGATAATTATTGACTTAAAGTTAATCATGCTCACATTAAGTAAATTTTTTAAATATAAAAATCTAAAAGTAGGGCTTCTCTGGTGGCGCAGTGGTTGAGAGTCTGCCTGCCGATGCAGGGGACAGGGGTTCGTGCTCCGGTCTGGAAAGATCCTACATGCCGTGGAGTGGCTGGGCCCGTGAGCCATGGCCGCTGAGCTTGCGCGTTCGGAGCCTGTGCTCTGCAACGGGAAAGGCCACAACAGTGAGAGGCTCGCGTACCAAAAAAAAAAAAAAAAAAAAAAAAATCTGAAAGTATATTAGGTAATAATTGTTACAGATAATCTCCTACTCAGGGAGTTTTGTTGAGACACTCTTTTTTAGTGTGTCAATGCAACTTGAAAAACGTGTATCTTTATGTAAATTTGGCAGGGTTTGAAATCTTAAAATAAAATTTCTAAAAGTTGTTGATTGTAGAAGATATAGCAAAATAAATATATCATATGTATTTTTAATAATTACATGAAAATTATCTGATAATTTCAGTTTTGCAGAGGTCAAATGTGAGTTTTTCTCTATAAACTGATGCAATAGTTTCAAAACCAAACACACTTTTTATATACTATTAAAGGACTTTTAGGGTATGAATCAAAGAAAACAAGAGCTCTTCTGGGGCATTCCTGGTGGTGCAGTGGTTGAGAGTCTGCCTGCCGATGCAGGGGACACGGGTTCATGTCCCGGTCCGGGAAGATCCCACATGCCATGGAGCGGCTGGGCCCGTGAGCCATGGCCGCTGAGCCTGCGCATCCGGAGCCTGTGCTCCGCAACGGGAGAGGCCACAACAGTGAGAGGCCCACGTACCGCAAAAAAAAAAAAAAAAAAAAAAGAGTTCTTCTGTATTCTGTGATGTTCCAATTGCATTTCTTTTACCTTGTTCACTCCTGAAAACCACATTATAAGGGGCTACTGAAAAGTTTGAAGACAGTGAACAATAACCAAGATAATGAGTCTTTCAGAAAAGATTTTTCAGAAAGAATCATTAAAGCAAATGAGTGTGAGGGATGCATGTAACTGTCTTCACATTGTAGAGCAGATGTCACCTAGAAGAAGAAATAAGAGCTATTTGTTTGTAACTCTAAAGGGAAAAACTAAAACCACTGTCTGAATGTCACTGGGTAACACGTTCCAACTTACAATACAAGAGTCGTCTTATCTTCCCCAATGTAGAAAAGACAGCTTCACTGAAAATAAAAGTGTTATGACAAAGGATGACTTGAATATTTTTTTGGTGTCTTTTAGAGAAATTCTTGTATCATATGTGGTGTTTAAAAGGAGACAGATAGAAAGGACAAAAGAAATGGAGATGATGAGATATTATTTAAATTCCATATATAGAGACTTTAAGGAATTGTAGAAATTATGTCAGCCTTCCAAAATTATAATGAACAAAACAGAAAAAGCAACAATCACTGTAAGAAAAAAAAATAATTTATACACATTTATTAGGGAAAAAAGTAATATATATAAGAAATATCTTAGACAAATGGCCATTCTTTTTCAATAAAATCTATTGTAGTGGAGATTTTTTTTCTTTAACCTCATGGGCAAACAGAGATGAACTATACCCTCTTGTATGAAAGAAGTAAAAATTATGTAAAATATACAAGACATTTTTTAAGATATTGGGCATCATCATATGAACTATAGTGATCCCTGTAAGGGGGGAAACAAATGAAGTAAGCCTTTGATTCTCCAACTTGTCAACCTGAGAGAGTTCTTAGACCATGGCACAGGGATGGAGAATCCAGCTGGAGCCTGGTAGTAACTTGCGTTGATGGGATGGTGCTGAGAGCCCAGGAAGACCAAGGTGACAAGAGTAAGCAGAGAAGAGTAGCAGAGGAGAGACAGCACATGGATAACACTCTGGAAATCTGTATAGGGCCTCCCTTCCAGTGCTAAGCTGAAGATTTACCACTGTGAGCATGTTAAGAAGCTAACCAAAGGAGGGGAAAGAGCCACCTGAAAGGGTAATCTCAAGCTGATGTGGGATTGTGAATAGTTCCTGTTCTCATCAGCCATTATAGAGAATCTCATAATTGATGGGGTATTGGGTAGAGTAATTAGAATGATTTTGCCTCAGTAATGGGGAAAAATTAGCCTTAGGCAACATGTGGATCTGGCTCTACCTTACAAAGTTTATTAGCTAGGCAGAGAGATCAAACTTCCTCCCAGTAATTTACTATATCATAAAACATGGCTAAAAATACTTATAGGAAATCAGAAATATCCAGAGCTCAATAAGATAAAATTCCTAAACCGAATGTCTGGCCTTCAATAAAAATCTACCAGGTATGGAAAGAAGCAAGAAAATACAAACCATATGAGAGATAAATCAATCAAAACAGACCCAGAATGACACAGATGATAGAACTAGCTGACAAGGACATCAAATCAGTAATTATAACTACACTTTGTGTGTTCATATAGTTAAATGAAAGGTTAAGGATGATGGAGACATGGAATATATAGAAAAGATACAAATAAAATTCTTGAGTTAAAAACTAAAGTGATTGAAATGAAAAATATAGAACCTGAGATTAACAGTACATTAGATATTGCAGGAAAAAAGTTTAGTGAATTTAAAGACATAACATTAGAAAATACTCAAATTAAAACACAGAAAAAAAGACTGAAAAAAGTGAACACAACTTCAGAGAGCCAAAGAACAACTTCTAGCAGATTTTAAATATGTAATTAAAGTCCATGGAAGAAAGGGGGGTAGAAAAATACTAAAAAAGTAATAGTCCTATTTTTTTCCAATTTGCTGAAACCCACAAATGCAAACTCCCATTGCCCAAAGCACAAGAAAGATGAAGGAAATTACACCTTGGCACATCATAATCCAGTCTTAAAGAGACAAATCTTTAAAGCAGATGGAAAAAAATGCAAATTAAGTACAGAGACATAAAGATTAAAATGATAGTTGCTTTCACTTTGGACGTAATTCAAGGCAGAAAATAATACAGTAACATCTTTAAAGTAAAAGGGGAAACCAAATATCACCTAAAATTCTATACCCAGCAAAAATATTTTCCTAAAATGAAGACGAAATAAAGATGCTTTGAGACATACAAGACTGAAAGAACTCATCACCAACAGACCTAAACTAAAAGATATTAAAGGAAGTCTGTGAGACAAAAGGAAATAGAGTAGAAATATGGATCTATAAAATGGGAGGCAGGGCACTGGAATTGGTAACTACAAGGATAAATATAAATGTATTTTTTATTATTTAAAGTACTTCAAAATAAAAGCAACTCTTAAAAATAATAATAATGTATTGTTGTGGCTACAGATGGAGGTGCTAAGAAAAGCTCTGAGTATACTTATTAATCTAAGCCATATGGAACCAGGAAAGAGATGAATTACTTGGCTTATCAATTCTCCCTCACAGAGTAGAAAAAGACATACAGCTAAAAGTCCTATTTGGTTATTGATTTATTCAACTTTTAATATTGGGTTGCCGAAAGGGTCGTTCGGTTTCTTCCGTAAGATGGCTCTAGTAGCATTTAGCTGTCTTTAACTTCATTCAAAACAATTTTGTTAGAACAATGCGACAGCTGTCGTATCAACATGCATTTTAAAAAAAGACTTATAATTGGTGAATTTTTGTGTAGCCATTTTAATATTGAAAATGGAAGAAAAATAGCAATATTTTTGGCATATTAAGCTTTATTATTTCAAGAAAGGTAAAATGCAACTGAAACACAAAAAAAGACGTGCAGTGTATGGAGAAGGTGTTGAGACTGAATGAACTTGTCAAAAGTGGTTTGCAAAGTTTCATGCTGGAGATTTCTCTCTGGACGTTGCTCTACAGTCCAGTAGACCAGTTGAAGTTGATAGCAATCAAATCGAGACATTAATTGAGAACAGTCAACGTTATACCACGCAGGAGATAGCTGACATAATATCCAAATCAAGCGTTGAAAATCATTTGCACCAGATTGGTTATGTTATTCACTTTGATGTTTGGGTTCCACAAAGTTAAGCAAAAAAAAAACCTTCTCAACTGTGTTTCTGCATGCGATTCTCTACTGAAATGTAATGAAAACATTCCGTTTTTAAAACAAATTGTGGGGCTTCTCTGGTGGTGCAGTGGTTGAGAGTCCACCTGCCGATGCAGGGGACACGGGTTCGTGCCCCGGTCCGTTGAGATCCCACATGCCACGGAGATGCTGGGCCCGTGAGCCATGGCCGCTGAGCCTGCGCGCGCCGGAGCCTGTGCTCTGCAATGGGAGAGGCCACAACAGTGAGAGGCCCGCATACCGAAAAACAAAAAAAAAACAAATTGTGATGGGCGATGAAAGTGGATACTGTACAATAATGTGGAACAGAGGAGATCGTGGGGCAAGCGAAATGAACCACCACCAACCACACCAAAAGCTGGTCTTCATCCAAAGAAGGTGATGTTGTGTACACAGTGGGATTGGAAGGGAGTAAAAAAAAAAACAAATTGTGACGGGCGATGAAAGTGGATACTGTACAATAATGTGGAACAGAGGAGATCGTGGGGCAAGCGAAATGAACCACCAACAACCACACCAAAAGCTGGTCTTCATCCAAAGAAGGTGATGTTGTGTACACAGTGGGATTGGAAGGGAGTGCTCTATTAAGAACTCCTTCCGGAAAACCAACCAATTAATTCCAACACGTACTGCTTCCAATTAGACCAACTGAAAGTAGCACTCGACGGAAAGCATCCAGAATGAGTCAACAGAAAACGCATAATCTTCCATCAGGATAACGCAAGACCGCATGTTTCTTTGATGACCAGGCAAAACCTGTTACAGCTTGACTGGGAAGTTCTGATTCATCCGCTGTATTCACCAGACATTGCACCTTCGGATTTCCATTTATTTCTGTCTTTACAAAATTTTCTTAATGGAAAAAATTTCAATTCCCTGGAAGACTGTAAAAGGCACCTGGAACAGTTCTTTGCTCACAAAGATAAAAAGTTTTGGGAAGATGGAATCATGAAGTTGCCTGAAAAACGGCAGAAGGTAGTGGAACAAAAGGGTGAATATGTTGTTCAATAAATTCTTGGTGAAAATGAAAAATGTGTCTTATTTTTACTTAAAAACCAAAGGCATTTTTAAGCCAATCCAGTAGATGATGCCACAATAACACACAACCCCAAAATTCTCAAGGCTTATCACAACAAAGACTTATTTCTCACTCATGATAAATGTAAATTGCAGATTATCTATGACTCTGTTCCAGGCTGTAGTAACATTCCTAACTAGAGCATAGCTCTTCTTACACAGAAGGGAAAAGGAAGTATAGGAACCACACCTGGCTCTTAAAGCTTCTGTGCAGAAGTAGCATACTTCATATCTACTCACGTTTAAGTCTGTGAGCAATTCGCATGGCCTAGACTGATGGCAATGGGGCAGGAGTGTTTATCCTTTTAAAGGGAAGGCAATGAAAAATGGAAACAATAATAACAATGTATCACACATTCCAACTCAGTGACCCAGCTGAGTGTGGTCTAATTACATCAGCTCAGTGCTTTGTGACCACCTAGAGGGTTGGGATAGGGAGGGTGGGAGGGAGGGAGATGCAAGAGGGAAGAGATATGGGAACATATGTATATGTATAACTGATTCACTTTGTTATAAAGCAGAAACTAACACACCATTGTAAAGCAATTATACTCCAATAAAGATGTAAAAAAAAAAAACAAAAAAGACTGATAACTTGCCTCCCACTTCTATCTCTGATGTAACAATGTGATACTTTATCCTGAAAATACTGTGTAAATTTACCTTGATGTCTTCCTCGTCATCACTATCAAAGGGCTTTTCTTATACTTCAGACTTTCACGAAAACTCTAAATGAATATGCCAAATATAAGTAAAAGTATAAAAAATTGGTGATTTTTTCTCACTTAGAAAATGTTGAGAGTATGGCTAATTGAAAATGAAATGGAAATTAACCCAACGTCTAGTGCTCTATTTATTTAACAACTAATATGTGCCAAACTCTGTACTATATACTTCACCTGCATTATAACATTTCTTTTTCGTCATAGTAATCTTGGAAGTCAGATGCTTTTTCCTATTTTACAAGATGATCTGTAATTTTGCTCCAGATCTAAGAGCTGTGTAGAAATAGGAAACAAATTAAAATCCAGCTCAGCTCTGAAATAATAGGTGAGGACCCTTATGGTATTCTTTCCCCATCATATACAGAGCAATTGTTTAGAGAAGTCCACATATTAAATGACCTAAATATTATATAAGTGTAGTATTAGTTGAGAAAATTAATTCTGTTTGCTATAAGAGTGAAACCTCGAAGTTTGAGTGACTAAACACAATAAAGGTTTACTTGCCATTATGTAACATCTAATGCAGGCCACATGACCATTCTTCATCTTTTAATTACTCCATCTGAACATTTGTCCCCAGGATGAGCAGGACAGGGAAAGCAAGGCTAAAGGGCACACTGACTCACAGTCCAAGGATCAGTATTGGCCACAGAACCCCAGCTGACTGCATGGAAATGGAGGCAAGACATGGAATATTTGTTGGGCAGGACCTGCTTCTACCACATTGTGTAACACAGGTAGAAACATTTAACCACAGAGAAACACATGTGTATATTTATGTAAAATAAGAATCAATAAATATAATTGGTAATTGTTTCATGTTTTTAAATAAATTTCCCAATTTCCTTCAGAACCCAAGAATTACATTTTTTATAATACATAAAAGCTCGGAGCATATATTAGGCATCCACAAATTTTAAACCAAATCCAGGAAAATATATGTCTGTATATTCTGTCATAAACTTAGGTTATGGATCAGGGGATATTAAACAGATTGAAAGAAAATACATTTGCATTTTAATACAGCAAATTGTACAGGAATTTTCCTGACTGTTTACCTATAGAAACTCTGAAGTCTTTCACTAAAGCAGATGTGAAATGCTCCCACCCTTGAGAAATAATTAGGCTGTAGCTTCTAAGACTTTTTAAATGTAGAAATTTCCTGAATTTATTTTCATTTATTCTAGAGTTATATAATTTTTGCTTGAATTTTAGTATTGAATAATACTTATAATGGTTATTTTTTTGTTCATGTCTAACACAGAGCCTTAAGGCACAGTATCATCTCCTGGTAAGCAAGACAAAGAAATAAGTGAAAGCATTTTCCTCTTTCCATTGTGGTTATTCATTTATTCTCTTCTGATCAGGTGTCCCCAGATATAACAATCTCACTGGAAATAACTTCAGGAATTAAGAGCCCTGGTTTAAAAGGGCTAATGGTACTCTTTATATTAATCCCAAATTTGAAACTGAAGTCAATGATCCAAAATCCAGGTAAAACGAGAGAAGAAATGATATAGCCACCACGGAAAACAGTCTGGAGGCTCCTCCAAAAATTAAAAATAGAGACACCATATGATCCACCAATTCCACTTCTGGGAATATATCCCAAGGAAAAAAAACACTGCATGGAGGATATATCTGCACCCTTATGTTTATTGCAGCATTTGTTTATACATTAGCCAAGACATGGAAACAACCTAAGTGTTCATCAACAAATACATGGATAAAGAATATATATATGTAATATAAACATAATATATATATAATATAATTTGTAATGAAATAGCATTCAAGCATAAAAAATAAGGGAATCCTGTTATTTGTAACAACATAGATGGATCTTGAGGGTATTATGTTAAGTGAAATAAATCAGTCAGAGAAAGACAAATACTATATGATCTAATTTATACATGAAATCAAAACAAAAACAAAAAGCATAAAACCAAACTCATAGAAAAAAAGATCAGTTCTGTGGTTACCAGAGGTGGGAGGTAGGTGGAGGGGGAATTGGATTAAGGTGGTCAAAGTATACAAACTTTGTTATAAGTAAGTACTAAATGTAATGTACAACATGCTGACTATAGTTACCAGGGCTGTATGATTTATATGAAAGTTGTTAAGAGTAAATTCTGAGAGTTCTCATTGCGAAGGTAAAAAAAAAACTTTTTTTTTTTTTTTATCACATAAGGTGATGGATGTTAGGGGAATAAATTCTGTGCATTCACTTTTTTAAACATGAAAGAGAAAGAGTCTGGAATCTGAATAAGTTGCTTAGAATTGGTGCTCAGATAACAAAACTAGATTAGGAGAACATACAAATATGTTAAATATATCCTGTGTTAAAAAGATCTGATTAACACTCAGAAATTAGAGAGATCCAGGAGATAACAGACAGACATATGATCATATCCATACCTCCAAACCAGAAGCAAGATACAAGAAAGGGTGAAGTTGAAATGTTCATATTCGAATGGGGTTTTGGGAAAAACACACGTCGTCAAAATGAAATTGGGCCTGGGATAACGTCTCAGAATCCTGCAAATGAAAGTAATTCTACCATTTGTAACATCCAGGATTGTATTGCTCCCTAGAAACTGCCTTTATTATTGGAAGGGTTTTTATTGTTTTTTGGTTTTTGCTTTTTTGTATATTTTTTTTAAGAGCTAGAAAGTGAAGGAGGGCTGCTCCCAGAAATAAGATCTGGTTCTGTGGGTTCAGGAGATTACCTTATCATACTAAAATCAAAAATATAAAGTGTTCAGTTATATCTCTTGCCAATACAACAGGACTTTGCTTCAAATGAAAGAAGATATAGTATCAAAAAAGATAACAAAGACAGATCTATAGGACTCTAAATTATATACATAGACAACAACTCACCAACCATTCTGAACATTGGATTAAAATATACCCATCAACTTTAGCATGTTAGCAAAAAGCAATTAATATGCCATAGCCCTGAATCTTTGCCCAAATTAAATCTTGATGTGCTTAGAATTTTATCATCATGCTGACAGTTTAATAGTACAAACATGGTCAGTAAAATTTGAATTGTGTCCATGTACAATGGTATCCATTTTGCTTAAATTAAAATCTATGGTTTTGTTTCAGTTTAGTGGCAAAATTAGCAGAGAATATCTTGCTCATTTCTTGAATTTGTCGATTTTGTGAACTACTTACTTCGTGATACAATTTTTATTTATCACCTTTTTATTGTCTCTGACTCAAAATAGATTGGGTCCCAATGCAATACGGTTTATACTAAGGAAAATTCAACACACAGAGAGTCAGGCTTTAGCCCTACCTAATAGGTTTGATTACTAATGGATCTAATAATTTCACTGTGAAGCAATGTATCACTTAGTTATGAACCCAAAAACTGTCCACAAGTTAACTATTTCCCCTGTCTTTGTGCTACTATTTGCCTTGATCTGTTTCTCTAACAAAGCACCTATCATAATAAAGATAATTTTTTACAATCTCATTTTTCCTATTAAACTGAGTTGTTCTTAAGAGCAAGGCTGGCATATAGTTGATTTTTGTATCCCTTGTACATTGCACGTTGCTGGGCACCTAGTAATTACTCATTTTCTTGAATTAAATTGATGGAATGATAGTGACATACCAGAGTAAACCATCTGAATGGCCTCTCTCCAGGTAGAAATAAGTGTTCATTGACCCTTTGACCTTCAGGCCTTTTGCATCCATTTCACATTGGGAAGGGTAATGGCAAATCTATATCTACTCTGATCAATATCACACTGTTCCTGAAACACTGCAAAAGTAGGGAGAGATACCCTTAAGGAAAAATTGTTTCTGTGAGCAACTTTGCATCCTTTTCAGTTTCCAGTGGCTGCATGAGATCACAATAAATAAAAGGCAGATGCTGTTAGAGAGTTTGAACATTTGATTGTCTTGTTAATAAACAGACCAGCTCTTGTAGAATTGTAACACTTTGTAGGCTTGCTATTGATGTTGTTCATTTGAAGTTAATACAAGGGCTGCAGCCCCACCATGCTGAAACAGCAGACTGAAAAGGGGAAATGTTAGCCCACTTTGTGAATGAAACACCTTCAAGTTTAGTAGTAGAAAATACGTCAAATTATTCATTGAATTTTGGAAATCATTTAATGAGTTATTAGCAAATTCTTCCCTTCTCTAGTTGAAAATAAGTGCATATATAGCCCATCTCTCCACTTATTTTGATAAATTTCCCATTTTATTCATCTACAAGACAGACAGTCCCCATTTTAAAAAATGTTGTCTTAGATAGATTATTGTCTAAATTACATAGATATTTCACGAACTTTCACACACTATATGTAATATCAATAATATAATAAATTTGAAAATTAATATCATTGTCTCCATTTACACATAGAGAACTGAGGTGCAAAGATTTTAAGTAACTAACTCAAGACCACATAGTTAATAACTTGTCTGGGATACGAAGAGCAGTGAGCTGAATTCCCTTTCTTTTTCCTCTACACTATGATATCTCTTCTGAGATCAAGTATTTATACTATGGAGTTATAAAAGCAATTATCAAATTGACAAAGCAAATTCACTCCCAGGTTGGAACATGTCCTTCTTCCTTCTTAGCATTCACAAGAAGAGCGTTCTAATTATGCTTGTCAGTATTTACTAAACACAAGACCATATTAAAACCATTAACTTTACCTAAAAAAATACATTGCAGTTCTTTGTAGACTTTACAAGGTAGATTTATATACGTGCTTTATCTTGTTTCCAAAAATTGAAACAAATAGGCCAAATACACACAGCTGTGCTTCTACCTGAAAAAAGGACTGTGGAATTGGGAAAGGATGGAGTCCCAGGCATTCATTTAACTAATTACAAATCATTCGATTATCAAAAGTCTCCACTTTTGAACTGTCACTGTGAAAAATGAGTTTTCCATTTTCCTTCAACTCAAAATTTGGACTTTGCCTTTAGAGTGGCATGCCAAAACAGAAAGAGTCTCTATAAGATAATTTTGTAAATTTTCTATTTATTATTGAGGGTTCTGATTACCAGTTGCATTGAAAAGTGTTGGGAGAGGAGTACCTTCAAGATGGCAGGGGAGTAAGATGTGGAGATCACCTTCATCCCCACAGATACATCAAAAATACATCTACATGTGGAACAACCCACTGAACACTGGCAGAAGACCTCAGATCTCCCAAAAGGCAAGAAAATCCCCACTTACCTGGGTAGGGCAAAAGGAAAAGAAAAAACCATGACAAAGAATAGGGATGGGACCTGTACCTCTGGGAGGGAGCTGTGAAGGAGGAAAAGTTTCCACACACTAGGAAGGCCCTTCACTGGCAGAGACTGGGGTTGTGGTGGGGAAGCTTCGGAGCCATGGAGGAGAGCACAGCAACAGGGGTGCAGAGGACAAAGCAGGGAGATTCCTGCACAGAGGATCAGTGCTGACCAGCACTCACCAGACTGAGAAGCTTGTCTGCTCACCTGCCGGGATGGGCAGGGGCTGGGAGCTGAGGCTCGGGCTTCGGAGGTCAGATCCCAGGGAGAGGACTGGGGTTGGCTGCGTGATTACAGCCTGAAGGGGGCTAGTGCACCACAGCTAGCCAGGAGGGAGTCCAGGAAAAAGTCTGGACCTGCCTAAGAGGCAAGAGACAATTGTTTCAGGGTGCGCAAGGAGAGGGGATTCACAGCACCACCTAAACGAGCTCTAGAGACAGGCACGAGCCACGGCTATCAGCACGGACACCAGAGACGGGCGTGAAACACTAACGCTGCTGCTGCAGTCACCAAGAATCCTGTGTGCAAGCACAGGTCACTATCCACACGCCCCAGAAGCCTGTGCAACATGCCACTGCTAGGGTCCCGTGATCCAGGGACAAGTTCCCCAGGAGAACACACAGTGCACCTCAGGCTATTGCAACCTCACGAAGGCCTCAGCTACCACAAGCTCGCCCTGCATTCCAATTATAACTATGGTACCTCTCACTTCTCCCAACATGAGTGATCAGCTGCTGCTTTAACCCCATCCTGTATTGGCAGGACCAGATGCCTGAGGGCAACCTACATGCAGAGGTGAGGCCAAAACAAAAGCTGAACCCCAGGAGCTGTGTGAACAAAGAAGAGAAAGGGAAATTTCTCTGTGCAGCCTCAGGAGAGGCAGATTAAATCCCTACAATCAACTTGATGTACCTGCATCTGTGGAATATCTGAATACACAATGAATCATCCCAAATTGAAGCAGTACACTTTGCGAGCAAATGTAAATTTGGGGTTTGTTATCAGTGACTGATTTGTTTCTGATTTTTATGTTTATCTTAGTATAGTTTTTAGCACTTCTTATCATTGGTGGATTTGATAATTCCTTTTGTTGCTCTCTATTTTTATAATTATTGTTTAAAATATTTTATTTTAATATTTTTTTCTTATTTATTAGTATTTTTTTTTCATTTCTTTTTGTCTCCCTTTTCTTCTGAGCTACAGGGCTGACAGGGTCTTTATGCTCTGGCCAGGTGTCAGGTCTGAGCCTCTGAGGTGGGAAAGCCAAGTTCAGGATGTTCAACCACCAAAGACCTCCTGGCCCCATGTAATATCAATTGACGAGAGCTTCCCCAGAGATCTCTGTCTCAACGATAAGACCCAACTCCAGCCAACAGCCAGCAAGTTCCAGTCCTGGACACCCAATGCCAATCAATTAGGTAGAAAGGAACACAACCCCACCCATTAACAGAGAGGCTGCCTAAAATCAAACTAAGTTCACAGACACCCAGAAACACACCACTGGACGTGGCCCTGCCCACCAGAAAGATAACATCCAGCTCCACCTACCAGAACACAGGCACCAGTCCCCTCCACCAGGAAGCTTACACAAGCCACTGAACAAACATCACCCACTGGGCGCAGACACCAAAAACAATGGGAATTACAAACCCACAGCCTGTGAAAAGGAGACCCCAAACACAGTAAATTAAACAAAATGAGAAGACAAAGAAATACGCAGCAGATGAAGGAGCAAGGTAAAAACCCACCAGACCAAACAAATGAAGAGGAAATAGGCAGTCTATCTGAAAAAGAATTCAGAGTAATGATAGTAAAGATGATCCAAAATCTTGGAAATAGAATGGAGAAAATACAAGAAATGTTTAACAAGGACCTAGAAGAACTAAAGAGCAAACAAACAATGATGAAGAACACAATAAATGAAATTAAAAATTCTCTAGAAGGAATCAATAGCAGAATAACTGAGGAAGAAGAACAGATAAGTGACCTGTAAGATAAAATAGTGGAAATAACTACTGCAGACCAGAATAAAGAAAAAAGAAGGAAAAGAATTGAGGACAGTCTCAGAGACCTCTGGGACAATATTAAATGCACCAACATTCGAATTATAGGGGGTCCCAGAAGAAGAAGAGAAAAAGAAAGGGTCTGAGAAAATATTTGAAGAGATTATACTGGAAAACTTCCCTAACATGGAAAGGAAATAGTCAGTCAAGTCCAGGAAGTGCAGAGAGTCTCATACAGGATAAATCCAAGGAGAAACACACCAAGACACAAGTTAATCAAGCTTTCAAAAATTAAATACAAAATAAATATTAAAAGCAGCAAGGGAAAAGCAACATATAACATACAAGGGAATCCCCATAAGGTTAACAGCTGATCTTTCAGCAGAAAGTGCAAGTTAGAAGGGAGTGGCAGGAAATATTTAAAGTGATGAAAGGGAAAGATCTACAGCTAAGATTACTCTACCCAGCAAGAATCTCATTCAGATGCGATGGAGAAATTAAAAACTTTACAGACAAGCAAAGGTTAAGGGAATTTAGCACCACCAAACCAGCTTTACAACAAAAGCTAAAGAAACTTCTCTAGGCAGGAAACACAAGAGAAGGAAAAGACCTACAAAACAAACCCCAAACAATTAAGAAAATGGTAACAGGAACATATATAACGATAATTACCTTAAATGTAAATGGATTAAATGCTCCAACCAAAAGACATAGACTGGCTGAATGGATACAAAAACAAGACCTGTATATATGCTGTCTACAAGAGACCCACTTCAGACCTAGGGACACATACAGATGGAAAGGGAGGGGATTGAAAAAGATATTCCATGCAAATGAAATCAAGACAAAGCTGGAGTAGCAATTTTCATATCAGACAAAATAGACTTTAAAATAAAGACATTTACAGAGGCAAAGAATGACACTACATAATCATCAAGGGATCAATCCAAGAAGAAGATATATCTGTTGTAAATATTTATGCACACAAAATAGGAGCACCTTAATACATAAGACAAATGCTAACAGCTATAAAAGAGGAAATGGACAGTAACACAATCTTAATAGGGGACTTTAACACCCTACTTTCACCAATAGACAGATCATCCAAAATGAAAATAAATAAAGAAACACAAGCTTTAAATGACACATTAAGCAAGATGGATGTAATTGATATTTATAAGACATTCCATCCAAAAACAACAGAATACACTTTCTTCCCAAGTTCTCATGGAACATTCTCCAGGATAGATCATATCTCAGGTCACAAATCAAGCCTTCGTAAATTTAATAAAATTGAAATTGTATCAAGTATCTTTTCTGACAACAACACTATGAGACTACATATCAATTAAGGGAGAAAAAACTGTAAAAAATACAAACACAAGAAGGCTAAATAATACACTACTAAAAAACCAAGAGATCCCTAAAGAAATCAAAGAAGAAATCAAAAAAATACCTAGAAACAAATGACAATGAAAACATGACAACCCAAAACTTATGGGATGCAGCAAAAGCCGTTCTAAGACGGAAGTTTATAGCAATACCATCCTACCTCAAGAAAAAAGAAAAATCTCAAATAAACAATCTAACCTTACACCTAAAGCAATTAGAGAAAGAAGAACAAAAAGAACCCAAAGTTAGCAGAAGGAAAGAAATCATAAAGATCAGAGCAGAAGTAAATGAAAATAAATGAAGGAAAGAATAGCAAAGATCAATAAAACTAAAAGCTGGTCCTTTGAGAAGATAAAGAAAATTGATAAACCACCAGCAAGACTCCTCAAGAATAAAAGGGTGAAGACTCAAATCAACAGAATTAGAAACGAAAAAGGTGAAGTAACAACTGACACTGCAGAAATACAAAGAGCATGAGAGATTACTACAAACAACATATATGCCAATGAAATAGACAACCTGGAAGAAATGGACAAATTCTTAGAAAAGCACAACCTTCTGAGACTGAACCAGGAAGAAATAGAAAATATAAGCAGACCAATCACAAGCACTGAAATTGAAACTGTGATTAAAAATCTTCCAACAAACAAAAGCCCAGGACCAGATGGCTTCACAGGTGAATTCTATCAAACGTTTAGAGAAGAGCTAACACCTATCCTTCTCAAACTTTTCCAAAATATAGCAGAGGGAGGAACACTCCCAAACTCATTCTACAAGGCCACAATCACCCTGATACCAAAAGCAGACAAAGATGTCACAAAAAAAGAAAAATACAGGCCATTATCTCTGATGAACATAGATGCAAAAATACTCAACTAAGTACTAGCAAACAGAATCCAACAGCACATTAAAAGGATCATACACCATTATCAAGTGGGGTTTATCCCAGAAATGCAAGGATTCTTCAAAATATGCAAATCAGTTAATGTGATAAACCTTATTAAATAATTGAAGCATAAACACCATGTGATCATCCCAATAGATGCAGAAAAAGCTTTTGATAAAATTCAACACCCATTTATGATAATAACCCTCCAGAAAGGCATAGAGGGAACTTTCCTCAACATAATAAAGGCCATATATGACAAACCCACAGCCAACATCGTTCTCAATGGTGAAAAACTGAAACCATTTCCACTAAGATCAAGAACAAGACAAGGTTGCTGCTCTCACCACTATTATTCAACATAGTTTTGGAAGTTTAACCACAGCAATCAGAGAAGAAAAAGAAATAAAAGGAATCCAAATTGGAAAAAGAAGTAAAGCTGTCACTGTGTGCAGATAACATGATACTATACATAGAGAATCCTAAAGATGCTACCAGAAAACTACTAGAGCTAATCAATGAATTTGGTAAAGTAGCAGGATACAAAATTAATTCTTATACACTAATGATGAAAAATCTGAAAGAGAAAATAAGGAAACACTCCCATTTACCATTGCAACAAAAAGAATAAAATACCTAGGAATAAACCCACCTAAGGAGACAAAAGACCTGTATGCAGAAAACTGTAAGACACTGATGAAAGAAATTAAAAACAACACAACCAGATGGAGAGATATACCGTGTTCTTGGACTGGAAGAAACAACATTGTGAAAATGATTATACTGTCCAAAGCAATCTACAGATTCAATGCAATCCCTATCAAACAATCAATGGCATTTTTCACAGAACTAGAACAAAATATTTCACAATTTGTATGGAAACACAAACAACTCCAAATAGACAAAGCAATCTTGAGAAAGAAAAATGGAGCTGGAGGCATCAGACTCCCTGATTTCAGACTACTACAAAGCTACAGTAATCAAGAGAGTATGGTACTGGTACAAAAACAGAAATATAGATCAATGGAACAGGATAGAAAGCCCAGAGATAAACCCACACACATATGGTCACCTTATTTTTGCTAAAGGAGGCAAGAATATACAATGGAGAAACGACAGCCTCTTCAGTAAGTGGTGCTGGGAAAATGGGACAACTACATGTAAAAGAATGAAATTAGAACACTGCCTAACACCATATACAAAAATAAACTAAAAATGGATTAAGGACCTCAATGTAAGGCCAGATACTATAAAACTCTTAGAGGAAAACATAAGCATACCACTCTATGACATAAATTACAACAAGATCCTTTTCGACCCCTCTTAGAGAAATGGAAACAAAAATAAACAAATGGAACTAATGAAATTTAAAAGCTTTTCCACAGCAAGGGAAACCATAAACAAGATGAAAAGACAACCCTCAGAATGGGAGAAAATATTTGTAAATGAAGCAGCTGACAAAGGATTAATCTCCAAAATATACAAGCAGCTCATGTGGCTCATGCAGCTCAATATCTAAAAAGGAAGCAACCCAATCCAAAAATGGGCAGAAGACCAAGACAGACATTTCTCCCGAGGAGAAATACAGATTGCCAACAAACACATGAAAAGATGCTCAATATCACTAATCATTAGAGAAATGCAAATCAAAAGTACAATGAGGTATCACCTCACAATGGTCAGAATGGCCATCATCAAAAAAACTACAAACAATAAATGCTGGAGAGGGTGTGGAGAAAAGGGAGCCCTCTTGCACTGTTGGTGGGAATGTAAATTGATACAGCCACTATGGAGAACAGTATGGAGGTTCCTTAAAAAACTAAAAATAGAACTACCATAGGACCCAGCAAACACACTACTGGGCATATACCCTGAGAAAACCGTAATTCAGAAAGATTCATGGGGGCTTCCCTGGTGGTGCAGTGGTTGAGAGTCCGCCTGCCTATGCAGGAGACACGGGTTCGTGCCCCGGTCCGGGAGGATCCCACATGTCGCGGAGCGCCTGGGCCTGTGAGACATGGCCGCTGAGCCTGCACGTCCCGAGCCTGTGCTCCGCAACGGGAGAGGCCACAGCAGTGAGAGGCCCGCGTACCACAAAAAAAAGATTCATGTACCCCAGTGTTCACTGCAGCACTATTTACAATAGCCAGGACATGGAAGCATCTGTCCATCTACAGATGAATGGATAAAGAAGATGTGGCACATATATACAATGGAATATTACTCAGACATACAAAGAAACAAAATTGAGTCATTTGTAGTGAGGTGAATGGACCTAGAGTCTGTCATACAGACTGAAGTAAGTCAGAGAGAGAAAAACAAATACCATATGCTAACACATATATATGGAATCTAAAAAAAAAAAAAAAGTGTTTCTGAAGAACCTAGGGGCAGGGTAGGAATAAAGATGCAGATCTAGAGAATGGACTTGAGGACATGGGGAGGGGGAAGGTTAAGCTGGGACAAACTGTGAGAATGGCATGGATATATATACACTACCAAGCATAAAATAGATAGCTAGTGGGAAGCAGCATACAACATAGTAAAGCAATTATACTTCAATAAATATGTTAAAAAGAAAGAAAGAAAGAATATTGTTGGGCATCTTTCTCTACCAATAAAAGGGATATTACTTTCACTTGAAGTATACATATTTCAATAAGCTTAAACATATAATCATATATATAAACTGTTTCTGACTGAGTTAAACTAAAAGCAAAATAGTTAGAGTATACATATTTATTGGTTGTCTCTTTCCCTCCATCTTCTAAAAGGGAAGAATTCTGTGATCATCAAGCAACCTCTCCAGCCTTCTTACTGATGAGACCACTGTAGAAAGGCAAGAATGAGAACCAATCAAATTGTTCCATGTGAGAATAGATATGGGAGGAATAGATGTTGGCTGCTTATGATAAACAGCAGAAGAGTGGAGGAAAGCAGGATTTAGGGTACAAGAGGGAAGATTCCATGAACAATTATATGAAAATAAAGATTTTAAGAAGACTTTTAGGAGACGCACTTATGAAAAAAATTAAAGAAATCTTTCAGCATATTCTGCTATAAGCCTTTTCCATATAATTTCTTAAAGTGACTTTGCATAGTCTATATATCTTCAAATGTTAGTTTTTGAGTTTGATTTGTGTTTCTCTTTGTTACAATACTAAACCGGTAAATAGCTTAAAGTTCACCTACTTTGCTTTTTTTTTTTTTAACTTTGGAGGACTGCCAAGTGTGATTTTGGGCTCAACGTGCCTTGTATAGCTGTACTGCACCAATAATACACTTTCAACATAACCACAAGGTTCCTGAGTTTAAGGTGCAAGGAAATAGAAGTCAATGAAAATAACTCATAGTTTTCTTTTAATGTACCTCAAAATGAGTAGAAATTGTGCAAACCATTCTACCAATTAGAATTGAAACATTGGAATAAATGGGCATACGTAGTTGGATATGTGGAGTGTAGCACCAGATGTAAACATTGGGTTAGGCCCCTAACTGAGAAAGTCTAAGGAATTTCTGGGCATTTCAGCACTTATCCCAGATTCTATTAATAGATAATTGCTTAAGACATTGAACTCATTCCAAGAAGAGGAGAGGGTCATCTGGTGCAGACCTGATTGGATCCAGATCTGATTGGGTTCAGGGCCATCACAAAGATTTACTAGATTGAGATTTACTTAATCTCTATTGGAGATTAAGTTTCTGTGGTAGGTAGACAACCAAGCTAGCTCTGTAGCCATAGGGAGAGTACACCTATTCCATATTTGGAGAAAATCATAGGGTTACTCCCTCATCCAGATGAAAAATAAAGGAAGCCTAGTTTAAATCAACTGATGGGGAAACAGAAGAGTATTTGAGGCAGAGACTACAGGGATAGGATATGAGAGATGAGGAAGAGAGAGTGGGTCACCTGTTCTCCTTATGTTTCTGGCTTGGGGGGCAGGATAGAATTTGGCGTCATCAACCAAGGTAGGAAATACAAGGAGAGAAACCAGTTTGAGGTAAGGCTGGTAGAAGTAGGATAAGGGTAGAGAGAGTGTATTCTGTTTGGTACATATGGCATTTGATATGCCTATTTAGTGGAGTTTTCTATAAAGCAGAGTACTATACATCTGAAATCTTATAACTGGTGGTATGATTCATAAAACATAAGGATAGAAACAATCTATTAAGGAAAATGGCTTGCAATGAGAAATTGAAGCTAAATAGATTTAATGAATTTTCTCAGTTCTATATAGAAAAAAATAATTTTTAAACTAATACCTAAAAAACTAGTAATGAGGGCTTCCCTGGTGGCGCAGTGGTTGAGAGTCCGCCTGCCGATGCAGGGGACACGGGTTCGTGCTCCGGTCCGGGAAGATCCCACGTGCCGCGGAGCAGCTGGGCCCGTGAGCCATGGCCGCTGAGCCTGCGCGCCCGGAGCCTGTGCTCCGCAACGGGAGAGGCCACAACAGTGAGAGGCCCACCTAACGCAAAAAAAAAAAAAAAAAACTAGTAATGAGTAGGCATTCCTTAATTTATACTTGTATCATTGCAAGAATCTCACTGCAAACTGTATATGAGTCTTTCACAGTTGATCATACATGTTGCTGGGTTCAAATCCTGGGTTAGCAAATCATTATGATTTCGGCCTTGCTGTGAATGTTCCCCTTGCCTTAAGCTCTCTTATTTCTTTCCTACACATCCTTCAGCTCTCAACTCAAGGATTGTTTCCTCATGAAAATCTTTTTTAATCCTCAGATTAGATCATATCTGGCTATCATGACTCTCATGCTTCTCTGTACTTGTCATTTATAGCACATATCACAGTTTTTCAAGACATAGTGTTGTGCTTATCTGATGAATGTCTTTGTCACCAACAAGAATGCATGCTGCATATATACAAAGTTCATACCTGCTTTACTTACCATTAAATCCCCAGTAGCAAGTTCAGTCTCTGCACGTGGAAGCTGACCAATAAGTATTATTGAATACATGAATAAAATGATACTCGCTATGCTTTTTCAACTTACTGAACTGTGGAAAATGTCCAGAAAGTGGGAGACCATAATAATAAAGTAGAATGATTGTATATGACCTCATGAGGACCAAACTTATAATCTAGCTCAGTTAGCACTAACCACTCAGTTAATATCAAAATCAATTTCCATAAATGACATATCTATTGAAGCATGAATTGCTAAGGTTGGATATCTTATTACTTACTTGGCCGAAGGGAATTAATTCATTTAAGATAAATTAGGCTGCAAGTGAAACAACAACAAGCTGCACATGGCTTATGGAAGAGGAAACGCATTGCCTTACTCAACAAAATTCAGAGGCAGGACGGCACTGTGTTTGGCTAATCAACCAACTTAAGGATATTATCAAGGACAAGAATTTTTGTCTTTTAACTTAAAAAAATTTTTTTTCAGAAATATATCACTCGGCATTCCTTACCGTAATGTCCTTTAATACTGCCACTTCATTCCTTTACAAATTGTCATGGCTGTTTTTGTACTGTAATAGCAGAGTTGAACAGTTGCAACAGCGACCTCATAACTTAAAAAGACTCAAATATTTACTATCTGACCGTTTACAGAGAAGTTTGTCAATCCCGACTTAAACCATGAAAAAAAAAAAAAAAATGAGAGGACCTAGTTATCCATTACCACACACCCTCTATCTTCCAGCATTGGCACATTTGTAGATGAATTTACTATCTGACCCTTTACAGAGAAGTTTGTCAACCCCGACTTAAACCATGAAAAAAAAAAAAAATGAGAGGACCTAGTTATCCATTACCACACACCCTCTATCTTCCAGCATTGGCACATTTGTAGATGGGGACAGCTGATTTGTGCACTTTTGCAATTAAATGACAAGTCCTAAGGCAGTTTTGACTTATGTTTCATTTCAAGTGGGCTCCACAGTAGTGCTCCTTAACCCTCCAGATATGATCTAGCCACATGAGAAGGAGGAAAGACAGGAAGAACCAGAAGGAAATAAAACTTTCATCCCAACCTATCTTGTAGCAAAAGCCACCCTCTTCCCCTCTAGTATAGTGATATAATTATATATACATGAGAACATTTTGTCCATGATTCATGCCTAAGCTCCTCTCTTGAATGCAGAAAACTAAGGAGGAAAGAATGGCACTCAGAGACCTTTTAAGAAGTTAAAGGGGATGGCTATATCTGACTATATGTCTATATTATGTGTTTACACTTCCCCTAAAATTTATTACCAGTGGTTCAGACCTTGGAGAAAAGCTAAAGTGCCTACAATCAAGCAGTGCCTTAAGACAGAGATTATGAAAAGTAGTACTTCTGTTTTCATGTGTTATCATCACAGTATGAAACCTCAACTGCTATTTTTCCCAGCAAATAATAAACATTCTACTACCAGAAATATTGGACAAAGTAAGCATGGACAGAATATATTTTTATGTAGTGTGGTTAGGTACTGTCTCCACATTAAATTGAAATCTGCATGAAAATTGCAACATAGAGTTAATTATCTGGATGTCTGGTCTATCCCATTGCAGGACATTTATAAACATTTAGATGGCTGGATATCTAAATGTTTCTTTTGGGCTTTTAACTTTGATGTATATAATCACAGCTATTCTTAGAAAGCACCTATAGAATTTCAATACTATGTCAAAAATTTATTACATATGCTTTTCTAATCTCATTTTCTCCCAACTTTACACAGATGAAGAAACTGAAATAGTGAGATTTGTCACTGAGTACAACAAAAAATATAACTGTAAAATATGCACTATTTTTACTATTTATGTTCAGTTGCTTATGAGTACATTACTTATACCTCCTTAAGTTTCAAATCTGAACCAAACACATACATATAAATAGATTAGTTGTTGGTTTGTGGGCAAGAACAATTTATTAATCACTTTTTTTTTAATCCACACTTGAAACATAGTACTGAGTCCTTATTAACTACTTAATCAGAGGTTTCTTATCCATGACTTTGTTTGTTTATTCAACAAACATTCATTCATGCCTGTATCTCAACCATGTTTTAGTGTTATTCTAAACAAATACATGTTTCCACCATGAGTTTCTTCCATGGGTTCAATGCTCATTTTTACAACTGCACACTAAACAATGTTAATATTTCACAGAATACCAACACCAATAGGCTTTTAACAAGCTTACCATTTCCCTCTGGATTCTTCTAGTTCTCCTGTCTTCTCTAGAGCAATGGACGGAACACCAGCCACCCAAGCTAGGATCACAGGAGACCTCTCCAACTCATTAAAATCTTTAATTTGGTCATCTTATTATCTTTCAATTCTATTTTATATTTTTAGTCCAACTATCAGTATTTCAGTCATTTTCCATCATTTCTCATATAAAGTCTCTGAAATAGGTACCTGTTTGTACTCTCTGTGTCCAATCACACTCTCAGTTCTCCCTTCCTGTTGCCTGACTATTATTGGTTGTTTACAAAGTGTACTTAATCATCTTGTTCCCTCACAAGGGAACCTTAAACCCCTTATGCCTGCCTTTCCAGATCCCTCTCCTTCCATTCCCCATGGGCCCTGCACTGTTGTTATCCTCAGTTATCACAGTTCTTGGGGTAGCCTGTGTGCTCCCACCTACCTGTGCCTTTGCTTAAGCTGTCTTCTCTGCCCTCCTTTCCCGACTTTCTCCTTTTAGAGTCACTGCCTGAACACTTGTATTTTTCCTTAAGAGTCAACTCATATACCATTACCTCTGATAGCCATTTCCTGATCCTCTCAGCATACATTATAGGATCCTTCTATGCATAAAATCACTGAATACTTGTATTTTCTGGATTATTTTTGGCTATTTCAGCATCCCCAGGACTTCCACTTGTAAGCGCTCTACTGCATTGCAAGGGAGAAGTCAAGAACAGCATTTCTCAGAATCTCTTTCTCTTCATGGCTCTCGATTTGAAGTTTTTCAATAAGAGAAATGCTTTGGAAATTGGGAAGGTAGGAAAGACAACAGAGCCATTATTCTCTTAGTAAAATTGTAGTCAGACAGGGGCAGACAGGAGATTCAATGACTACTAAGAACCACACACTTTGCTGCTTCAAACTTTTGGTGAGAGTTTCTTAGAGATTCCTCAGAATTAGAGCAGCTTTGTAGTAAACTTTGGAGGTGTCCTGCTTTCGTGCTTTAGGGTTGATCTTCAGTGAGCCTTATGCAGTCTCCATATAATGGCTTGGTTCGGTATCAGCTAATTGGGAATTCTATTTTGCAGAATTCTCTCCTCTGTTGAGTTCTGGGATGAAGTTGGCCTTAAGATAAATTCACTGAGATTTGCAAGGTGAAAGTGAAGCAGCATTCAAGAACATTCTTTACAAGTCAGTGGTGGCTCGGGCTCTTTATCAGCCTGTGCTCTGATGGGTTCACTGTTTCTCTTTTATGGGCAGGAAGCAGCAGCCCAGTCGATAGCTTACAGCTTCTTCAGTATCTCCTTCTTCAGCTTCTCTGACTCCACAAACAGATGCACTTTTAGCTCTGGGATGCAGGTCATCAGCGACTAGTTCAGATTGCTCATATCACAGAAGTGAAGGTTAGAAGCCATGAGAGGTCCACATGGGTTCCTGCTCACCCCCATGGGTTACAGTTTGCCCCTTTGCACTCCAACTTGTCCTTGCTCTCTTCCACCTCTACGTTCATCTTTTCTTCTTGACTGCCTGCCCTATTGACCCCAGCCTTGAACCTGACACAGAAGCAATAGCTGGACATAAATGGGTCAGCCAGCTCCCACATAGTATAAGGTCAAACCTTATAATAAAAGTTCTCATTCTATATCACTGCTGGTGATTCAGTTTCTCTGATGAAACCCCGACTGACACATTCCATGATCTTCAATGGCAACATCTGTCACTCCAACCCCTTCAGCTCTTCCAACACTCACATACGTCTATGACTCCTATATTAAACCCTTTCTGTCTGGAATTCACAAGTCACTTCTGTTTTTTTAATTTTGTTTTTCCTTAACCCCAATTAACATATTATATTAGTGCTTGTATTATTTAGTGGATCCTTAAACATCAATGTGATTTAAATCTTGCTCATAGGCAATAAAAAGGACATGACTAATACAAATATGCTATAGTTATCATTCCATGTTATAAAAATTGGAGATTATAATTTGTTTTGTGTTTGTAACTTTGGTGTCTAATATAGTCCCTAACACATAGAATGCAGTATACAAAAGTTTTAAAAATGAAACAATAAATTGATAGTTTATAAAGAATATAAAATAAATCAATCATCTATAATGAGTAAAGAAAATGAAGGGAGGCAAACACTCTTCTTGCTCATAAAAATGTCAGAATCTATCTGAGAAGATAAAGTCCACAGATTACAGAGTACACAATGACTACAATGCAATAATTAAACATATGAAATTAAATAATAACTTATACACAGGCACCTATCAAGCATGCTATAGAGGGAATTACAGAATTGAGTTAGCAATTAAAAGTATAAAACAAACATTATGAAGTATATAAAACTAAAATTATCTCACCCCAGTTTGGTGGCCTCCTATGAATAACTTCAGTTCCACCTACGCCATATCAAATTCTGAAATTTCACCTCATTGCATTTTAAAGATAAAGTAAAATCAAGGGACAGAATTTGGTAGATTACAGATCAAAGAAGACAACTCCACAATGCACTAGGAAGCAATATAAAAACTTACTGAAGATTTCTTGGGTAGACACAGGATATGTACAAACCATTAGCCCACATTTACCTTAAATTTAGGTGTTTAATTCATTTTTTATTTGGACCAAAATCCCTTGACATCAGTCAGTCTCCCCATTTAAAGAAATGGAAAAGCCATCATCTATCCCCATTACCTCTAATATTCCCTATCTTGACCATAACTACTCAGATATCTCTCATATCATGCATGTCACATTCAGCACTCCAAAAACCAATTATTAGAAAGCAATATAGTGAGTAAAAATGGAGTAAATTTACCCCTCAGGGTTTCTTCACACCCTAAAGAGAATATCAAATAAATCCTCCAAACAAAGTAGATATTACCTCATATTATTAATATATCGCTATTTCTATCAACTGCATGCATTAAGAAAAGAGTATGTAGGTGAGCAAAATTTGCCACCCCAAAATGTCTCTTTGACATGCAGATTATTTCTAGCTGAAAACAATCAAGGCCTAAAAGACTCAGGAAAAAACTTTGACCTTTCCCCTAACTGCCTAAAGGATGTAGACAGAGGATTTGTCCCGGAAAGGAAGCTGTCACCTTAGGTAACTATAGTATGAACTCAGAGAGCAGAGGGAGGAACCTAGAAAAGTCTTAAAATTTCTGTGTCCCATTGTCTCTGCCTGGCCCAGCAAATATTTTTCACCAAACATTTGCTTTTCCACCTCCATGTCAATTTCCTCCCTCCCCTTGGAAGTCCCATCCACTACGGAAACCACCAAGTCCCCTAAAACTGAGTTCCTCTGCTGAGTTTATGATTAACCTCTCTATCCAGAACTTTACTCCCTTTCTTTTCCTGAACCTGTTCCCCTCAAGATTGAGGAGTATCAGAGAAAAGGGAGGATTTAAACCAAATACAAGCCCCTGTGTCCCTGTCCTGTGAAGTAAAAGCCTTCTGCTTTAGTCTCTCAGGCCTCTCCTGAGTCTCAAAAGGCTGACTCAGGAGTTAACAATTAGGAATGTGAAGATGTAGAGACAAAGAATAGTTGTTGGGCTAGGAAACTGGTAATGATTTAGACTATAAATCAGTCACATAGCAGAATCACTGAACTCTCAGTTCCCTGAAAGGTACAGATAAAGTCCAGACTCACATTCCCAAGTTGTTTTTACAGGAAGCAGAGCCTCACCAGATGAGAACTGCTGACCACAGCACATAGACCCTAGACTGGTTGAAACCAGGCAGCTGATGATGCTTGAAACTTCACCTTGATGCCAACGAATCCAAGAATTATGCATGAGCTGATCACGGACCCTGAAGACCCCTCCCTCACACTGACCACCTTTAAAAACTCTTCCCTGGGGCTTCCCTGGTGGCGCACTGGTTGAGAGTCCGCCTGCTGATGCAGGGGACGGGGGGTTTGTGCCCTGGTCCAGGAGGATCCCACATGCCGTGGAGCGGCTGGTCCCGTGAGCCATGGCTGCTGAGCCTGTGCGTCCGGATCCATGGCCACTGAGCCTGCGCATCTGGAGCCATGGCTGCTGAGTCTGCACATCCAGAGCCTGCACATCCGGAGCCTGTGCTGCACAATGGGAGAAGCCACAACAGTGAGAGGCCCGCGTACCGCAAAAAATAAATAAATAAAACCAAAAAAAAAAAAACAAACCTCTTCCCTGAAAGCCACTGGAGAGTTCAGGTCTTTTGAGCATGAGCTGCCCATTCTCCTTGCTTGGTGCCCTGCAATAAATGCAGTAATTTCCTTCACCACGACCCAGTGTCAGTAGACTGGCTTTGCTGTGTGTGGGCAAGTGGACCCAAGTTTGGTTCAGTAACACTACCCCCGATATCCTCTTTTGTCTTTTGCTGAAGATTGCATTTAAGGTGAGCGTTTCAGCCATTTTGTCGAGTTACTCAGTTCACCTGGATCTCTCCCATGTTATTAAACTTTTGTTTGTTTTTCCTCTGTTAATGTCTCATGTCAATTTAATCCATAGACCAGCCAGAAGAACCTACAAGGGTAGAAGAAAATTTTTTCCTCCCTGACAAGTAGAACAAATATGATTAGGATATATTCTCCTTGGGTAAATGACACACATCAGTATCACTCTATTATCAGTCTATAATCTTGATTGGATAGGTCATATGGATGGGGAATATTAATATTCTTCTGTGGTCCTTAGATGTAGTAATGGCTATTTTATTCGTCTTATGTACTCTCAGTTCCCAAATATCACAGCACATACACACGTGATGCACATGCAACATTTTCCTCTCATTATATGCATTTTTATTAATATGAAAAGGGGAAAAATTATCTCACACCAAAAGTTTATTTGTGCATATATATTTTTATGAATGATTGAATGAAAAATTAGTAAAATAATTCACTTAGTTCCTGGAGTTATTAATTTGTTCCAAAACATACAGTACCAGATATTTTAGATACAGTACAAAATAGGATTAATAGCTGGAATAAAGTGTGTTTTTTTAAAAAGTATTTCCTTAGGAACCTTTTGGTTGTAATTATTCCACCATTTATAACTATTTATCTGTCACCACAACAGTCTGAAAATAAAATGAAAGTTTTCAAATATACTGTCCACATACTTGGCATCCCAAAGGCAATATATATAAATCTAACTGAATTTTTCTGATTCCACTGAGATACTTGACTCGTAATGTCATAGCATTTATGTGTGGGTATTATCGTAGATCAGTTTAGTTGCAGAAAAACTTTATTCCCTAGACTCTAATAACTGTGATTTAAAAATACAAGACACTTTACAAGTTAAACTTTAAAATAACCTATAACATATTCAGTTATATTTAGTTACATTATTTTTCTTCCCAATGTACACATAATCTGTTTTATTTTTAAACCAATTCTACTGAAGGAATGTGATTATTATAGCTTTTGTAAGCAACATACTTTTCTTATTATCTTCCAAATGGCTGTGGTTAGTGTTCTTAACCCATTGAGAAACATGTGACTACTTTGTAGTTTTGTCCTGATACCATAAAATCAGTAGAAGTGTAACTGGTTGCTATACCATTTCAACAGAGTGCCTTAGGTCTCTATGGCTTAAATAAGAGAAAAATACCTCAATCATTCATAGCTTAATATTTTAAAGTTTTAAACATGCTCAATTTTAAAGCAAGCTTTTTAGAGACTTTGAGCACAAACTCAATGACTTAGTCAAGTTTTAGCTCATGATCACCAGTGCAACATTCCATTTATATATAGTAGGATGGTACCTCGCTCCATGAATCTCTCCTACTGTCAGTCAAAAATCTCTTTAAAGTAGTCCTATTCTATTTCTCCTTTTCTTCCTCCTAAACCAAACACCTTTATAATTGTATTTTTTGTTGAGTGCCAATGTAGTGGATCCTCTTTGCCCTATTCAACATCCTCAATTTATCCCTAAATTCTTACTCACTATAATTCAATGCTATTGCTCATGCCACTCTCTCCATAATATATTTCACCTTCCTCTTCTTAAGGTGAGCATCTCTTTCAATGCTTAGTCCAAAACTCATTTGCCTTAAGACTTGCAACTCTGATAGAGAGAAACGTGTAAGTCATATTAGCTTAGGAAATACGGAAAATCAATTTCCCCATTAGTTAGATATATTTATGCACACCTTCCATATTTGGCTACAGTGAGGCATATAAGACTGTAGTTAATAATGGCAAGCAGCCTGCAGTGGGTGTTATTTATATGGTTGCTGGCAACTGTGATTTGTCTTTTTACTCAATTATATTGATTTCTTCTTGGATTGTCTTTTTATGTACAGCATTGTTGGGGCAGTTCAAACTGGTTTTTAAAATATTATTTTACTGGCATTTAATATAAACAATAATGTAATCAATTACCTTACTCTCTTCCAAGAAACTGAATGCAATATAATCAAGTCTAGCTGGAACTATAACTATGGAACATGTGGACCTAGCCTGCATATTTTTAAAGAATATTATATGCCAACTTTTTGGTACCTTCTACTTTTTAAAGCAAAGAATAAGAATATAGTTTCAGCAAATATAAAAAAAGAATGACAGTCATGGATGAATGCTAAATAGTATTGCTAAATGTCACTTAAATTTTAAAATATGCAGTTAAAATTAACTAAAGAAGGTATAAAGACATTAAATTTTGTAAATGTGGATACATCACCTTTGTCAAAAAATCCTTCTATTCTTTTTTTTTTTCCTGAAAATACCAAGATAAACCCACCACAAAGGAGCTACTCATGTGTAATTATCTTCCTTTATTTCCATTTGTTTTTACCTATGTCATCCTTAATGTCCAAATGAGTTGCAGCTGTCAGAGAGGGAGAACTTTCCCCCTCCACCCTTCCTGAGTCCTTGTGGCTGGACTAATAATAAAATTGACACAAGACAGAGTAAAAGGAGAAAAAGAAACAAGTTCAACTTGTGCACACAGGAATAAAACCTAAGAAGTGGCTAAAGCAGGCAGCTTTTATATTTTTTCGGCAAACAATAAATTTGAGAGGAATTGACAGGACAATAAAATTTAGATTTGGGTGCTTGATTAGTAAGGAATTTAAGCAAAGTTTGAGCTTAGGGTAGTACATTAGTAAAGAGGAAACAAGGTTTGATGATGTAGGCTTCTTGGCCCTGAATTCCGTACCTCTGGTGATAAGGATGTCTTTCTATCTCTTGGTACAGTGAGGTCATCTTTCACATGAGAGATTTATTTCTTGCTTTTGGGGAGACAGAGAGAAGAGTGAAAGTGTTCCTCTTGCATTGGCTGTTTCTTAAGTAGCTTTATTTCAAAATAACCAATATCCATTGTGGCATATTTGTGGGAAGCTTACCCTGGGCCTTAACAGTTTCCTCCTCTGAAAATTCCCTGGAAGTTTCACAGATTAAATGTTAAGCTGGTAGGTTGTTCCATCTCTTTGACCCAGAGACTCTTAGTCTAGACAATAGGTCAGTTAAATTAAACTCATTTCAGGAGGTGGTGATGCAGGTGGGCTCTCAAATTCAGGCCTATGGCGCAAGCAACCAGGTATTTAATAAGAGGAATTTCTATGGAGACAAAAAGACAAACAAACAAAAACAATGGTTAATAATTGGAGCAAATTATAAACCAGTGTTTGAGTTCTGAGGGTAGCCAGTTGAAAAGATTTCTAGATGTCAGTGTTGAAGCATCTTTTGTAGTTTGAATGTCTCTGATGATGTCATCAGTTGTTCTCTGATGATGTCATCAGTTGTAAACTTTCTGAGTGGCCCATATTGCAACAAGCATTAAGAAGATTGTGTAAACACGACCTACTGTGGTGATTTCTCTGAAGTTTATGTCAAGTCATCTAGCTTTAGTTTGCAGGGCTTCAGAAAAAGGGCAGTTTTCGTTCTCAATGATTCCAAGTTCAGATATCACCTGTCAGTCCCTGGCCTTGAGTAGCTCATGCAAAGAGGCCTTTGTATTCCTAGGGGACTCCAGAGCAGAAGGTATCCAGTGTTGTTTCTTGAGTTGTTTATTTTCAGGGCGTGGACAGCTCCAAGATAATACATTATCAAGAGCTCCCTCAAAACAGTTTGAGTCAGACCACAAGACTGGAGGCTGTGCAAACAAACCAAAGAGTGTCCAAAAGTTACCTTTGCTTTATTTTAGTGCTGAAATCTCCTCCCCAGGTGGAGCTTAAGCCTGATTAACACAACATGGGATGTATGAAGAAGCATGTTCACAAACTACGCTTGTGGGAGATTATGCCCACCTTTACCTGTAATGACAAAGTTTCCTGCTTGAATGTTCATCCCCTGCCCTAATAAAAGAATTAACCTTTCCTGGTTCTGGGAACCATGTCTTTGGAAAATGATTCCCCCGGTCTTTTTATTTGCTGCAAATAAAATCTTCACTTTGTGTGACAATTACTCTTAGTATTGTCTCTGATTAAAAACTCACCAAGAAGTGAACCCCTTTTGGTTAGGTAACATAAAGGGTGGAGGAATATTGGAAAGGTTAATTTGGAGAGTTTTAGCCAGGTGTTGGAGGAAACTAGAAAAATTCAGGATCCAGTCCAGTTTTCAGGCAAATAGCAAAAATCTCAAAGACAATTAATAGAACTAAAATCTGGTATCTATAAGTGTGTATTATAGCTTCTGCTGAAACATAATTTTTCTCTCTACAGTTACACCCATTTGTACCAAAGATAGTCAAATTGAGACTAATTTGTTTGTAAAATAAGTCTAGATTCAATAAACTTGGCCTGGTTATTTACATAAAGACAGCAAGAATAGCGATTAATCATACAGGCTCTTTAAATCTGTTTTGCTGGAATTTTTTATAAGGAATCTCTAAATTGAACTTTTCCTAGGAGAGTTTTTTATTCAAACAACAATTATATTAACACATTATTGACCAGTGGATTTTTGCAGAATCTAATGTCTGTGGCCGTAATACATCTCCAGTCAAAAATGTGTTAAATAATAGTGTATGAGTAGTGATTATGGTAAGAAAACCTATAGAGCAATAAAAAGGGAAGTAGTCAACATTTGTTGTGTGTCATTTATTTGTCAAGCATTTACAAGATGCTAGGGATACAGAGAATCACAATATGAAATTCTATTACTCAATATCTAGGCTCACTTTCATTCTTTCACTATCTATCCAGCCTTGCTCTTAGAGGGTAAATAACCTAAGGTCTAGTCTCTCAACCTCTCACTTTAACTCTCTCTCTTTCTCTCCATATAAGTAATTGATTAATGATATTTACACACACATATATATGTAAATACTATATATACATATTTCATTTACACCATATGTTCCATTAACCACAAACTGTAACTCACTTCTGTCCATAATCATCCTTTTCTTGTTTCTCCTTTTTGTTATAATACAGAGTAGTCATTTTCTTATCTATGGTCAATGTGACCATGTCTCCATTTGATTGCATTCTCATCTCCTCTCACCTTTTAGAAACCCAAAGTTTGCAATGCCACTAATGTTTTCTTTCTTTTTTATATTTAACATTTTCCTCTTTAAAAAGAAATCCTTACCATGAAAAAAGTATATAAGCTTTCTGATATTAAACAAACATTTTGAAAACCTTCTAAACTTCCCTTGACCTCTTGAATTCCTTGTCTTCTAGAATTCTCTCTCCTCTACTTCACTGCCAAACTATTTGTAAAAAGTATTTACACCAGCTATCCTCACAACACTCCAGTTTGGCTTCTGCCCCATATCTCAATGTAAACAGCTCTCATTCAGAACCTCATTGTCATTGAAGTCAGTGATTATTTTTATCGCACACAGGCCCTCTAGCCTTAATCTCTCCTTTGAGATTCAGAAGCATAATCTCAGTGCCATACTTGACATTTGCTTTTGAATATCTTAAAAGAAACTCATGTTCAATATAGCCAAAAAGAAACTCGTAACCTTCCTGCTGTAAATATGGTCCTCTTCTGCTGTTCCCATCCTCAAATAGACAATTCCCAAAGTTGCCTAGAGTCATTCTTGATAATTCCTCTTATCTCACCCATCATATCCTATCTAGGTCCAAGTGATTTTTATTAATTTCATTAATTTACCTTGAATACTTATACTCTTCATCATCACCATCTATACCTATGCTAGTTTTCTAGATTCTAGAGCCCACCTGCATCCTTGGCTCATGACCCCCTTCTTCATTTTCAAAGCCAACAGCATAGTATCTTCTCATCCTCCTCTTTCTGATTCTAACCCTTCTATCTTCCTCTTATAAAAACTCACGTCATTACATTGAACCCACCCAAACTACTCTGGGTAATTTTCCCATTTCAAGATTATTAATTTAATCACATTTACAAAATTCCTTTTGCATGTAAGGTAACATATTGACAGGTTCTGGGGATTAACAAGTGTGTATCTTTGGTGTGGGGGACATTATTCAACCTACCCCAGCCAGTCTAGTATAAACCAATGTTATCACGTGCCTGTGCAGTTGAAGCCAAGCTCTTAACTTATATCCTTTCTTTATTCATCTCCAACATCAATTCTTGTCTCCCACACATTTATTCATCACATTTTAACCAGAGTGAGGTTCTTACAAAAGGCTATTTTAGTCATATTCTAATCAATTAATGGTTCCTCATTGATCTGAGAATACTGACTACATTCCTGAATAAAGACAACAGGTCTTGTATAGCCAGATCTTTTCCAGTATATTCCCACAGCAAGTTCTTCACTCTTGACCCTTTGATCACACTAAATTGCTTTTTAGTGCTAAAAGTATCAAGCTCTGTGATGCCACATACTACCACACAGTTTTTGCACTAGAACACTATTGGACACATTTCAATAACATTTCCTTAAATACTTTTTAAAAACAAATCTACTTCTAAAAATAGAGATTCACGATTAAAACTCTCACTGACCAGTAATGTTCTGGAAGATACTCTTGTTCTAATGTTTTCCATCACTCTCAATCATAGCACCAACCATGCATTGTACATTATCCCTGCCTATTTATTTTTATATTTCACCAAATGTGTGATCAATTTGAATAAACACTCAAAACTTACTTTATAAATATCAATTACTTAGAAATGGAGGGATGAATTTTCTTTCTAAATATGTTTGTTGCAACATGATTAAAGTAACGCTTTATCCACCAAAGTTTAGGGTACATTTTACAAATTTTAGTTTAGGATTTCTAACATTTTCTGTGCTAAGAAAAGAAAAAAGGGGTCAGTTTGTACATTTAGAAATTTCCTCTGTTTGTGTGCCTTTTCTCCTCTTGAAAAATAGAAGTGCAGATTTATCTTCGAGGTTCATATGCTATACAGGTTTTGGTAAATATAATACAATGAATAAATACACAGAGATAACTTTGTGTTGGCTGACTTGATCTGGTCTGTAAAATGTTTTTATTCTTATTTTAAGAAATCTTGTCTCCCTAATTAAAATAAAATAGTTAAGACAATTGGAATTAATTCCTCCAAATGTTTCTTATGGGTAAGAAATTAGTGAAGGAAAATTTCCCCTCTTCTAACATTACTCTTTGAGGATAAGCATTAGGAAATTTCAAACTTATCACCACCTCAAATCAGCGGAGCTGAGTGGAGTGAGGTAGGGCTAGGGCTGAGACTCAGTAGGGCCTAAGACCTCTGAATATTTACTTGTCCAAGTGATTTTGGACTTCAACTTAAACCTTATCATCTTCCCCCACAGGATTAAGTGAAGCAACCAAAAACTGCAGCTCAACTCTCAACCTCAGTGGAGTAAGAGAGGAGGTAGAGAAGCAAATTTTTACATTATATCTTTAAATAGCCATATCCAGGTTGTGAAAATACTCTCTTTTGGAACAGGAGTTGAGTAATAGGAGGATATCGACTAGTTTATTTTCTTACTCAACTTTATTTTTTTAAACTTTTATTTCTATTACCTATTTAAAGAGAGCTTTTTTTTTTTAAGTCTGGCAAGAACTGAAATATGTTCTCTGTAATTTCAATTGGTGAGAACACAGTGATTCTGGTTTATAAGGACAGTTTCACTGAAAGGAATACAAGAATATAAACAAACAGAATCCCCACATTTAGACATCTAGCCCCCCCAAAAATTGAGAAATCCAAAGCATTTTGCTTAACAGGCTGGTGGTGTGATAGAGCAACTGGCCAACCTCTACATATATTTATAACATGCCAATATGAAAGAAAAATAAACAGTAATGTTTATAGACTAAAACAAATTGCATATAAATGTGGGAAATAAATGTCTGAAATTATTTTAAATACTTAGATTTCATTAATATTCAATCAGTCTAAATATATAAGGCTGCAATGTGACAGCTAGTGATTATCTTTTGACAGTTGATAGAATGCCTTGAAAAGGAGTACCTCTGTGCCAGATATTCATGACAAAGAGATAAGAATGAATGAGATTGGATCTTTCGGGTGTATACAGTCAATTTTGGGAAAAAAAAAAAAAACAAGAAAGTAACTGTCAAATTACTAAGCAATTAGCGTTATCATAATGATTATCATGGTAGAAAATACATACACTTTTCAAAAGAGAAAAAATTTTTTAAAAATACCAACGAGACCATAAATGTGCACCATTTTACACCAACTAGAGTGGCAACAATTCAGAAGTTTGACCATACCAATCACCAAGGGGGATTACCGAGAAGTAAGGAGCAGGAATACAGGGAAGGATCTCCAAAGCAGGAAACCTAATAAAAGCCATAGAAGAGGGGATTTTTAGGACCCCCTGACGAGATGAGGTCGGCTTTTAGCTGAATTATGCTTGATACACAGATGCTATTGACATGAGTAATAAGGGCATTCCAGGGGGGAAGAAAGATTCTTAGCTAAGTTACAAGGGCAACATAGGAATAGATATGAAAGGAGTATTCAGGAGGACTGAAAGCGGAAGAGGCTGAAGAAAGACAAGCATAAAGAGGAACAGAGATGATTTCATGGCAATCTTGCCCAAGAAGTCAGAGAGGAAGTATGTAATATGACTTTTCCATTACAATATGTATACACTGAGTTGGAGAAATAACATGAATGTATGCAACACCTCACAACACTTCCAACTCGGTTTACGCTTTTTGTTTTCTTCTTTTTGTTAGATATGCAATGAATCTAGATTTCCAAGCTGTTTAGTTTAATTAATAATGGATTTTCTTTACTGATTCAGATATGGAAACCATCAATAAAATTGCCCAAATTGATCTGAAAAGAGTAAAACCTTAAAGAAACTCACACAGTGAGCCTTTACTTTCTATTTAATTCATATATTAGGATTTTCTCACTACTTGCTAATTCACATAAACTCTTTTTTTTTCTCATCTTATCCTTAAATAAGATAATGAGAAAAGGGTAAGAGTAAGAACTAATGAGTTCAAGGAATTGAGTCCTTTATTACAATTCAGCTCCATTACTATTTTGGCAGCTAAAAGGTACAAAATTTAAGATTAATTTCCTCAGGGAAACATGACAAATCTGTTCTTTGATTCAAGCAAAAAGAGAACAACTTATTCACTCAGCACATCATAATTTCTTATTCCCAAAATACTCTTTACTTCTTTTCTTTATTTATTTTCTTGGAAAAAACCTACCCTGCCCTGCAATGAGTTTTGGGCTATAGGTAAAGTTTAGGAGCTATTGCCATGTTGTGTGAAGATTTGTGCTTGAAAGTACAGAGCATGCTGAAGTCAGTAGTATTTTCAGATGATGATCCAATTTGCAAGAAATCATTTGGACATTTTAACTCACTAATACCACTAAAGTGTAATTCCAAGGAAAATAAATTAATGTGCCTTCACAAGTAAGAAAAAAAAAGAAAAAACATGGCAATGCTTGGTCAGTGAAAAGTATATGGGCATAACCACCTGACCACTGTAATTCCTGAACAGCAGGGATTACTGATGTTTTCACAAAGAGACTAAAATTAAGTTATCAGAAGAGGAATATATGCACATTTTTATGAGACATAACAAATTTCTTAATGTTGTTGTGCCTTGATTTCCTTCTCTACAATTTGGGGGATATTTGTGAGGATTAAATGAGTTGATGGCTAAATCTCAACAATGATGATAACTATGATAATTTTTGTCATCATAGTTTCCCTATGTATAGCATTTTGAAGTATTGGAAAATATACAGCCTTTTTTTTTTCCATTTTAGATTTGCAATAAATTGGAAAGGTAAGAAATCCATAGGATTAAGGGACATGGAAAAGAAGAGATAGAAAAGCTTTGTTTGAATTTCTCCCCTCTCGGTTTCATTCTGTCCCTTTATCCCTTCACGTATCCATCCATCCATCCATCCATCCATTCATTCCTCCATTACCACTATTTAGGGATCAAATCAAATGACATATTTATGAGGATAAGAATACTAAGAACCTTGTGTGTTTCATAGATGGTTTTTAATGATAAATAAAAGGAAGCATAGTAGAGTAGTTAAAAACTCGGGCTTGACTGATGGATAGAGACATGAATAGATGTATATATATAATAGATGATAAATGAATACATTATATGTGATAAAGCAATATAGTAAAAAGTTAATTGTAAAATTGCTTGGTGATTATAGACTGTACACTACACCATTTTTCAACTTTTCTTTAGGTTATACAGTTTTATCAAAAAATGTTAAAAATATTTAAAATATTAAAGTGTGTTAGAAAGCAAAAATGTTTAATTTTATTAATTCATGTGGAAGCAAAAATAATAAAACTAATTGGTCTGCTTTGGAAGAGACTTGGGAAGCAGCTCCTTATTTGAAAACTAATAAATAAAGGGAAAAGCAAACATTTATCCTATGTTTTCTATGCAAACTGAACCCCTGGAGAGCCAAATAGTAGATGAATGGAAGTTTATCATTGAAGAAGTAGTTCAATAAAAATGAAGACATAGTGTACTTAATACATGAACATTTTGCAACTCTTTTTGAGTTGATCTAAACAATGTCATTAATAACTGCTAATCAAAAAAAGATTCAACTGAACATAATTGCTTCTTGATGGAATGAAAAAGTTTTTTTTTCTTTTTTTAGTTAATTAATTTACTTATTTTTGGCTGTGTTGGGTCTTCGTTTCTGTGCGAGGGCTTTCTCTAGTTGTGGCAAGCGAGGGTCACTCTTCATCGTGGTGCGTGGGCCTCTCACTATCGCGGCCTCTCTTGTTTGTGGAGCACAGACTCCAGATGCGCGGGCTCAGTAGTTGTGACTCACGGGCCTAGTTGCTCCGTGTCATGTGGGATCTTCCCAGACCAGGGCTCGAACCCGTGTCCCCTGAATTAGCAGGCAGATTTTCAACCACTGCGCCACCAGGGAAGCCCTGAAAAAGTTTTTTAAATCAACTATCTATAAAGAAATTCTGAAAAAAAAAAACCACTATATGTGAACCTGATTATCAATTTTTAGGAAATCAGAGGAGAGAGTAACATGTCAAACTACACTGTAATGTGCTGTGAGGCAACTACCAAAATCCAAACTACAGGAAACTCTACAGGACAGGGAAAAAAGAGTTGTAGGAACCACTAAATTAAAGATTTTAAAAGTCATATCAGTAATTTCAAGTAGAGAAAATTAAAATTTTTATTATGACATTTATAAGAAACTTAGAAAATTGAACATAGACTGGATAATTGATTTTATTAATACACTATTGTCAATTATTTAGTGTGTTACTTTAATTGTGATTTTTTAAAAGAGTTCTCATACTCATAAATAAACTAAAATGTAGGAATTTGTTTCAAAATAATATAGGACAGGGGAATTAATGAAAATGAAAAAAACAGTTGGCCTTTAACTGATAACTGTTGAATTGGATGATGGGTTTATGGGGGTCATTACACTGTAATTTTTTTTATTGTATATGTTTGAAGTTCATAATCCATAATAAAATGTTAAAAAGGCTAGACTGACATAATGCAGGCTATGGAGTCAGAGAACTATTGTTGAATCTCAGCTTTTTCATCCCAGCTCTTTCAAAGTTTGATCTTTAATTTGTGTTTTCCAAGTCTCTAAAGCATTCTTAACATTGAAGTTTCATTTCCAGAAGGCAAGTCATGTATCACCATAACTGCTTAATTAGCTCTATACCAAGTACCTTCCTGTGTCGGCATCAATTACTTTGGGGAATGCATCACAGTCCTGAGTCTGGTCCTCGGACTTGAAGATTCAGGAATCTAGTACTTTTTTCCCTAAAGAAGAGATCTCTCTCTTAGGAAAAAGTTAAAAATTGGAACTTCTAAATTGGAAGCCCAATCATTATTTCTTTCAAACATTTATAGCATGCTTACTATGTGTCAGAGACTGTTCAAGCACTTTGCAAATAATAGCCACTTTTGTCTTTATAACAATTCATTTACAGATGAGAAATAGCAGACACAGAGATGCTGTATTACTTTCCCGTAGTCATATAGCTCATAAGTAGCATAGTTTAGATTTGAATCCAGCCAATCTGGTTTTAAATCTATGCTTGTAACCATGCTACATTTGATAATTATCAAGAAAGAACTAAAGAAGTCAACTTGATTATAAAAGAGTTCTTGAGCTCTTGTTGAAGATGCGTAGAACTAGAATACTCAAAACCAAATGGCTACAGATGCTATAACTCCTGCAAAAACAGGATGGATGCTGATAAAATAAGCCTCATTGACTTGTATTTTTCCATTTCCACAAATCTAATTCTTATTGTGTGATATGTGTATTATTGTAAAATAGTTCATTACCTTGATTCCAAACTTTCCTGATAGAAGGGATGTTTTACTTTTTGTGGTAAGTTTGCATATCTATGAATTTGTCTCAGTCTTCATTTTACAGGATATTTTAAGATATTTATAATTCTGACTTCCAAGTAAAAAATACTGGGGCTCAAAGAAGTTAAATAATTCACTTTTATGGCAAGGCTGGGAGATTCCATGATTCCCAACAGAGAGCTTTATACATTTTATTATAGCATTCCCAAATTAAACAGCATGTGAATGTCAAATAGAGGGTAGAAGAGAAGTTTTTAAAGACACTTCACTTCACCAACTTCTAAACTGTGATTACCAAATATATTATTCTTTCTTGTCACCAGTATTGAACAAAGGATCATTTCTGATTCTGTTTTGTTTATATGTCAATGGCTCTGATTGAATTTCATTTAAAAAAATGGAATTTTTTCAAACTTCCAAGGTTGTCTATTTTTTTTTTCCTGATAACAAAGTCCTTATCTTTGAACTTTTCAACCCACAACCAAGTATTATATTCCTATCCAGGTAGGGTGTCTTTTCTTCCATTTCAATTTCCCTCAAGTCTATATATTTATTCAAAAGTCAGGAGACTTTGAACCCACTATGAATTATGTATGGGGATAAGATAAAAGAATTATTCTGAAGGGCACAAATCTAGCTTCTCTATATTATATAGAAATATTTTGCAACCTAATTTCACTGGAGGTTTTTTTGCCAGTATTTTATTTTGTATTTATAAGAGTTTTGTTTTTGATAAAATTTATAGTGAGGTAAAATGTTAAAAAGAAAATTATTGATTACATAATTCCCCACTAACATCAATATGATCAAATATAAGTTGTTTGGGTGCTCAATATTTTTTTATACGAAAATGTTAACTTCAGTCAGAGAATCCTTTGTTATCCGTGAAATTACAGTCACTGCAGGAGTCATACTTGTTATTGCAGGTTCTAAGGAACAATACATAACTAAAAAAATGAAAAAAGAAAAGGAAAAGAGAGCGAGAACTCACTACCACTCTGTCGTAAAGACTTTTGTTATCATAGGAAAAAGATTTAACTTGCCTGGTAATTAAATTGTGAGGAAAGACATTTTCTTTTTTCTTTTTTGATTCTAAACTGAGATTTTTTTTTTTTTTGCTCTAAATAATTATCCATTGCAGTAGATATAAATATACTAAAACCTGAGAGAGAGGAAAAGATATCCCGTATTTTAAAATTATTTTGAAGTCAAGCTATTGTTATAATCAGAAAACATATTTAAATTTCATTTCTCTTGGTAAAATCAATATAAAAACTGTTTTCTGAACCACTTTCAGGAGACGCATGCAAAAAAATCTTCTCTTTTTGTTTATATGATGAAGTTTTTTTTTTTTTTTTTGCGGTACGCGGGCCTCTCACTGTTGTGGCCTCTCCCGTTGCAGAGCACAGGCTCCGGATGCGCAGGCTCAGCGGCCACGGCCCACAGGCCTAGCTGCTCCGCGGCACGTGGGATTCCCCCAGACCGGGGCACGAACCTGCATCCCCTGCATCGGCAAGCGGACTCCCAACCACTGCACCACCAGGGAAGCCCTGATGAAGCTTTTTGTTGATATCCATAATGTGATTTAGTTTATCGTATTAGTATTAATAGTTTTCTAAGTATAAATAATATAAGGGTAGAAACTAGATAAATATAAAGTATATAATACATAATAACGGTAAAAAGTTTAATTGTTATACTATTAATTACTAATAAAATCAGCATCCTAAATAAATTCTTACAAAACTAGCAATGAATGATAGAAAGCAGAGATAATTCAGATTCACACAAATGGTGTAAAATATTTTTGAATCAATAGGAAAGTGTTTGCTTTATGTATTTTATTCTGAGGTGTATCTTGTAAAATAATGCAGGAGTGCATCTTTTTACTGGAATTTTGAGAGGATACTCGGTCACTTGAATAACCTATTCCTTTTATCTTTGCCTTCACCATTTGTTGTTTTTAGTTATAAACTTTAAGGTGAGCATATTTCACAGTAATAAGAGAGACCGGAAAGATGCAAATTTTTATTATGCAAAAAATATTCTTACACACCTGCATTCGTGGTGTTTCATCCATAAATATCTTTCTCACTCTCAACATTGTATTCACCACACTTTCTGACTAGATTTACTGCATCCTACCCTTACAAGTGTCCACACTAAAATATGGTCCCATAGTTCACACCAATAAAAATAGATTATTTTAAATACCTTAGGGCTTCCCTGGTGGCGCAGTGGTTGAGAGTCTGCCTGCTGATGCAGGGATACGGGTTTGTGCCCCGACCCGGGAAGATCCCACATGCCGCGGAGCGGCTGGGCCCGTGAGCCATGGCCGCTGAGCCTGTGCATCCGGAGCCTGTGCTCCGCAACAGGAGAGGCCACAGCAGTGAGAGGGCTTCGTACCGCAAAAAAAAAAAAAAGTCTTAGTCATGTTCTTTGTCAGAAACCTAGAAGAGCAAAAAATCTTTCATTTCAAATCTCAAAGGTAAATGTTATTATATTTCTAAGTGTACGTGTGTGTGAAGAGAAAATGAATTCTCCCTGAGAATAGTTCCTGCTTGCACTCGCCTCTGACTTGTATTGGTGGACATGGATTCACAAATCTTCAGACACTTATTGAAGAATATAAAGGTAGGCTTTTTTAAAAAATGTATTTTATTGGGGCTTCCCAGGTGGCGCAGTGGTTGAGAGTCCGCCTGCCGATGCAGGGGACGCGTGTTCGTGTCCCGGTCCGGGAAGATCCCACATGCCGCGGAGCGGCTGGGCCCGTGAGCCATGGCCCTGAGCCTGTGCGTCCGGAGCCTGTGCTCTGCAACGGGAGAGGCCACAACAGTGAGAGGCCCACGTACCGCCAAAAAAAAAAAATGTATTTTATTGAGGTATAGCTGATTTACAATGTTGTGTTAATTTCTGCTGTACAGCAATGTGATTCACTTATACATATATTTATGTTCATTTTCATATTCTTTTCCTTTATGGTTTATCACAGGATATTGAATATGGTTCTCTGTGCTCTACAGTAGGACCTTGTTGTTTATCCATTCAATATATAATAAAGGTAGGTTTCCGTAGTGAGGTTGATTCACTTGAGAAGGGCAAAAGTTAGTCATCCAATGGATGAAGGAAAACAATGTTAACTGTAGTAAAGAATTCAGATAAAAATAGATGACAGTAAGAATCTGAATGAATGGGAGGAAGGAAGGTGAAAGAATGAAAAGAAATAAACAAAAATATATTTACTAAACTAAAAAATAGAAACACAAACATTTTGTGTTTCATCTATAGTTTCCTGTCAGACCATCAGGATTTATTTCCCTACACCATTTCACAATTTTTGTGCGATACATGCTTTCCAGGTACTATTGTCCATCTGATAAAACATCTCTGATATTAATGCCTAAATGCCTCTTGACACAATAGTTCTTCAAAGTAAATCTGTCATTTCATAGTGCCATTACCAAGGCAATCTAGCACTGTTCTTATATATGTGTGTGTGTGTGTGTGTGTGTGTGTGTCTATGTGTATGCACAAATTAGCTGTATAAATATATAAAATGTTATCAACTATACTTCAATTAAAAGTTTAAAAATATATATATATATACACACATAAAGTTTTGGTAAACTTATGTCTTATCCTTTGATTTACAGCCCATCTCCTGAGACACAGTCCTCCCAAGCCTCTTTATACCAAGAATTTTCTCTGCTGTGCCTTACCTTCTCCCAACCACGGTCCTGTCAGGTACATGTTGTTATTCTCATTTTGCAGATCAGAGAGGTTGCATAATTGTCTGAAAGCACACAGTGAATAAGTAGCAGAAACAGCGTGCAAAACTGTGTCTGTCTGCTCTTAAAATGTTGAGCTTAACACACAGAAATGTATCTAATGAGGATTTCAGACTCCATAGCATTCATTAGTGTTTATAGTTTGAAGCCCACAAGGTCCTAAACTTGTCTGTGTCATCTCATTGGGCACTGTCAAGTGATCTCCCTCTGCACTGGGTTGGAGACAAATAAAACTCACTGCCAAAATGTGCTTGAGACAAGGATAAAGGAATATATGTATTATTTTATATTTATAGATATATTTTATATCTCACAAAAGCACTCCCTGTTCTCATGAATCACTCTCTTTTCTTTGTTTCCATACCGAATTAGAACACTATAATATATTGCTACATCAATGGAATGTAGGATAGAGATTGCAGAGATTTTTATAGTTTCTGTTCCCTCCTAGTTATTCCATCAAGAATCAGAGAAGGCTAAGCTGTATTTCAAACCCGCTAGATCCAAGATAAAAACTGTATGTTTTCCCAGAAATTGTATTTCTGAAAAATAAATTGAATGTAAATACAAATCTATAAACCTCATATGACATGCATGACACAAAATTTCCATATAAAGAAAGTCTATGGTAAGTTCTTCCACAGATTTACCAATTCTTTTTATGATTGGATTTATGTTTGAAGAGACTTTTGTAAAAATAGCGCATGCTTATGTTTGGGTGGCTGTAAATTAAACATTCTTTGGAAGGAGTGACAATTATTTGGGGGGTTACAGAACTAAATGAGAACAGGAGACTTTCCCCCACTCCCCAATATTATACTTTTGGCCTCTGAGGCATGTCTTTTTTTGCCCCTATTCATAAAACTGAAGTGTAAGTTGCTTTGCAAATAAGGTTTTGTGGCTAATTTTTTAACAAAAACCAAATATCATAGACCATACCTGATGAATTCCTCTATGTGAAAACCCTTCCAATGGTTTCCCATTTCCATTGTGATAAACTCGTTTTTTATTGAAGGATCTTATTTATCCAGGGAAAGTGATATGATCAAGTATTTATTTTACTTGACATTGCATTTTCAGCATTTCTACATATTATTAAAATCATCAAATTTCAACACTCAAATCTCAAGTTATGTGTTGTTGCCTCAGTAAAAATATTTCTTAACCCCATTCTGGGTCATGAAGCTATGGGATGTGCTGTCATGATGCTATATATCTTTCTTTTATAACACACTATGCTATTTTTAATTATACCTTTTTAAAATTATTTGATTAATATCTTGATTAATTTAGTTTAACAAAGACAAAGATTCTAATGTTGCTCACCACTGAATCTCTCAAAGCCTAGCATGGACTATATTAAGCTGTGATAAATGCTTAAATAATGTATTTTTGTTAATGACATCCTAAAATGTCTGTGAATGTTGAAAGAAATTTACAGCAAAATTAGGCATTCCATGCAGTGTGATTATAAAAATTGTGCTACACTCTTAATAATTATCTGTATTTTGCATGCTTTCTAAATGTACAGTATGTCATTTTATAATAACATTTTTAAAACTAAATGCATCAAATATAAACATCCATATCAATTATTTAGCACCACACACAAAATTCACAATAAAACTCCTTGTCTTGCATATCAGCTTCTATTTTCATTATTTTTAAGATACAATTCCATTCCTTTGGCAAGTGCCCCAACTATGAATTGATATTTTAAAATCAAACTTTGTTTCTTCTCTTGAAAACAAGGAAGCTGTAATTTGTCTCCTGTATGGATGATTTGATTATAGTTATTTCACATAAACCACGTCAATCCATTCATACTGACTTATTTATGACCTATAGTGTAATGATCCAGCTGGGTGCTAGAGACATAAATGTAAGAAAGACATGCTTTTTTTTTTTTTTTTTTGCCATAGATAAGTGCTTAGAATAGAAGTCATGATTTTAAAAATTACATGGGAGTAACTGCTCGTAGAACATAACGTCTGATGTGATTTGAAGACTCAGGCAAAGTTGTAAGCTAGTCTAGTGAGTACACAAGGTGTGGGATGAGTCTAATCACCTTTCAGAAGAGTTTAAAATTGAGCAGAGACTTGGAAGAAGAGGAAGGATTCATCAAGAATAAAGTGGGAACAGACTAGGTTCCGGGCAAAGGGAACAGCAGATGCAGTGAAGTGGGAACATAAAAGTGCCTGCTGTCTTCAGGAAATAATAATGACAAGGGCGTGGCCAGTCCATATGGCACCCCGGGGAAGTGTTAGGAGACAGCCCTTGGGAAGGGAGTTGGGAGCCAGATAATGAAGCAAATCTTATGCCACACTAAGAAACTTGCTATCTTGGTACATAGGAAATTTTACTACAGGAGAAAGCAGAATGCATTCCAAATATTGAAATTGTTCGTTTCTCTAGATTGCTGCCTCAAGAATCATAAAGCTGTAAGATGTATGATCATGCATTCTAGTCCCATATTTGTGAAAGAGTCAATGATTTTAATGTACAAGTAAAAATTCACTAGTAAAAATGCTTTGGTAGCATTGAGAGTACGAACTGACATTTTCCACACCATTCCTTGCAGAATTTTAAATTCCTCTTTTAATAATAATGTTGTATTTGCATGTTAATGCACATTAAACTATTTGGACCTCAAAAAGCAAATTCTTGTGTTTAACAAACAAAAAAAAAACTTCAGTTATGATGGGATAATATTTTACTATTTATTTTCAGTGTTGAGTATGTATCGTTAGAGATACTTTAGAATCAGACAAACAGTGGTTTAAATTCTCAATGGTTTAAATTACCCACCTCCTTATTGTCTGTGAAATGCCACTTACAATGAATCTCTCTCAGCTTTTATTTTGGTGAATAAAGTGATAATAATATCTGCCTTCCAATAAGTCATCAACCTCACCCTCTCAATCGGCCCTTACTTATGTCTTACCTAGAAAGAGCTGAAGTATAGTCTGTGTCTTTGGAAGTAAGAAGCCTATGGGTTCATCAGAAATGGACCATGCCCTTGGTAGCACTGTGCACTCCATCAGTATTTGTCAGACTGTGGATGCTTGGAGAATTTTTAAGGGAGAAAAAAAAATTATTGCCTTAAATCCTTTTTATCTTCACATTACTGACTATATAAATGTAAACTCCATGTTATCATCTCTATAACTATTATACAACTAGAGAAACCTACAAATATAACTATAAACTCTTAAATTTAAATTGCAAAACATAATTCAATATAACACATGCTATTATTTTGCTGAAATCAAACTGCTGCCATTAGGGGCTCAACAATATTTTATGAACATATGCGTGGACGCAAAACAGAGTTCTGACATGATATTCAGGTTCTACTCTGATATTTTAGTACAAGTGTTAGCCACCAGGTTATGATCCCACCATTTTCTTCTGTTTGATCTATAGTTTCTTCATTTATAGTGTTCCCAGATTATTTATCCTTCAATTCGTTTAAGTGGATTGTTTTACAGTAAGTCTGCCTCTGTGTATTTTCTTTTTTTTCTTTTTTTTTTTTTGGCCACACCACAGAGCATGGGGGATCTTAGTTCCCTGACCAGGGATCGAACCCGTAGCCCCTGTAGAAGTGCAGTCTTAACCACTGGACTGCCAGGGAAGTCCACCTGTGTGTTTTCATTAGTCTGTAATGAAGTAACACCTTTATGCATCAATAAAATCTGAAATATAAGTATACATATTGATACTAAAATTTTCTGACAATAATAATCAATATAGTTGATAGCCTAATAATTACACTGTGCTTTCATTAGTATTCTATTTTAGTATAACATAACAGCATACAATTAAAAATATGGAAGTTTTATGGATACTAGAAAACACTTCTGCTAGTCATAAAGATTCTGACAAAATCTAATATAAAAATAGAATTCTTTAAATAACTAAAGTAATATGATGCTTTGTAATAAAAGTTCTTTTAATACTTGATCACTTCAAATAGTATTATGCTCTTAATAGCATCTTCATAAATTAAAAAAAATATGAGAAAACTCTGAGATACCTTTTAAACAACATTCACAAAACGTTTGGATTTATTTTTCTAAGACTCAGTTTCATTTAACGTATTATATTGAATGCTTATCATTATTTTGTGCCACATCCCATAGCCTCCAAAAAACAGTTCATGAAAAGAATTAGGTTTGAACCATGAGTTCAAGGAAATAATTTTTGTGATGATAATGCTTAAGATTTATCGAATGTAGAGTAAAGGCATTTTATCTGATTTCAATTCTCATAACAATCCGAGGTAAAGATATCTGATTTTAATTATCATAATAATATGAGGTAAACAACATTATTGGTGCTTTGCACATGTAGAAACTGAGGTTAAAAGAGTTGAAGTAACTCACTAAAGTTCCACAGTGAAGGAAAAACATATAAAGAATCTAAAACCAGGCCAATGTGACTCGCAAATCCCTGTTCCTTCCGTTGTAGCAATGGGTGTCTAATTTTTCATTACTGTTTTAGCATATATTTTAATTAAAATTATAAAAAATATGAAACTAAAAATTCATCTGAATAGCTGTACTCACAAACCTAAAAAGGCAATTTTAGCACTTAACATGGATTCCCAGATCTCTTCATATTATAAAAGCATGCTAAGGAATCTCACAAAACTGTATCATCATTTCTTATGGGCAAAAAAAAAATTTGTATCTTTTGGTTATTTTTACATTGATATTTCTAAACATAGAAACAGATGTGCAGGAACCCTTAGGAAGAATAAACTCCACTGATAATGACCTTTGCTTTGCTAAGCTAAAATATACTTTTGACATCTTGGCAGAATCAAGTTTACAGACTGGCAATTTTCAAATTTAGGATTAACTATCTTCATATATATAAATACTTATTTTTCCTAAATTAAACACAAAAACATTAAATCATTTATTTGTCAATATGTAATTGACAATTAATTTGTCAATTACATATTTGTCAATATGTAATTGACAATATTTAGCAATGTGTAAATATTGCTAAAGAAGTATATACCAGTCAGAAATACGATGGAATAGGAAGTACCATTTCCTCACAGAGACAACCTACAACAATATAGGGACCAAAATGTCTTGATGAGAATTGCTGAAATCGTGTAAGAAGTTACAGTACTCCATGTGTGTGCAAAGCCAAGAATGTCAGAGAAGCCATTTCACTTTACCCTCAGTCACTCCGGACACAAGCTGACACAGCTCAAGGCCACTGGGAGAGAAGACTGCTCCTAGCCTCTCCCTTGGGAGAGCAAGAGAAGGGTGGAAATGTGGGCAGTCCTCTAGCTTTTTGAAGAGCTGTCTGAGGGACTGATTTTTGTCTGCCTGACTCGGAGCACTGATGAAACCAGCATGGTTTGGATGTCTGGGGGCCACTGAAAGCAAGGGAGAGTGGAGGAAGCTTGCTGTGATACCAGAGGGCCAGCAGTGGCACAGTTAGAGGATGGGTGTGGTTCAGTATGATTGGGAGAAGGATCCCAACTCATGACTTCTCCTTGGGGAAGAAAGGAAAAGAGTAGAGCACGTATCTGGGATTCTGGTTTTTCAGAGGGCTGCCCAAGGGACTTACTTTTGTCTCACCTGACTCAGGGGGCTAATAGGGAGCTGGCATACTTTGGACGCCTGGGCCACTGAGAAAAAGAGAGCAGAGACCACAGAACCTGCTGTATCACAGACGGACACCAGAGGGAGCAAGAGATTATGAACTCCTGAAAAAGAAACCAGGAAACCTCTCCAATTGAGAAATTACACTTACAAACTCAGAGAATTGTCAGTCTGCCAAAGATGTTTCAGATGCTCCCTGAATCTCTAGCTAGGCTGAGTGGAGCATTGCCCTATACAAAGGCAGCTTACAAAGACTGAGAGTGGTGGCTATTTTTTCAAATTCATACAACTCAGAAAAAATCAAAAGACATATAAAGAAACAGGGACACATGGCCAAATCAAAAGAATAAAATAAATCTTTTGAAATCAACTGCCCAAAACAGAGATCTATGAATTACCTAAAATATATATATATAATTCAAAATAATTGTCTTATTTTGAAGACAAAGAAGCTCAGTGATCTACCAAAAGAAAAAAAATGCAGATAGACAACTAAAGAAAATCAAGGAAAGGATGCACAAACAAAATGAGAATGTCAACAGAGACAGAAACCATAAAAAAGAGACAAACCGAAATTCTGGAACTGAAGAATACAATAACTGAATTGAAAACTTCACTAGAGGGCTTCTACAGAATACATAATCAAACAGAAGAAAAACAATCAGAACTCAGAGACAGGTCATTTGACATTGTTGAATCAGAGGAATAAAAAGAAAACAGAATGAAGAAAATTGAAAAAGCCTTAGGGACTTATGCAGTACCATAAAGTGGACCAATATATGCATTATGGGAGTCCCAGAAAGAGAAGACAGAAGGAAAGGAACAGAGAGCTTATATGAAGAAATAATAGCCCAAAACATTTAAATCTGAGGAAGAAAATGGACATCTAAATTCAAGAAGCTCTAAGGACTCCAACTAGGGTGAACCTAAAGAGGACCTGGAATAGCCAAAACAATCTTATGAAAGAAGAACAAGGCTAGAACCCTCATATGTTCAGATTTCAAAACATACTACAAAACTACAGTAAGCAAAATAGTATAGTAGTGGCATAAAAACAGATATGGAGATCAATGGAACACAATACATATAGAATAAACATTCATGTATATGGTTAAATTCTTAATCTTAATCAGCAAAACAAGTCAGATACCAAAATATTCTTGTGAACCGGGCCTTTTGACTATTATGAAGTTTTCCTAGCCTGTGAAACATATTGAATACTTAAAATTTTAATCTTCGGTACAATCCTTACAGGAGGAAAACCATCTGCTCCGAAAATTTTCTTTACACGTGAGTTCAAACCAGCTTTGCCTTTTTATCACAACTGTAAGTTTGGAAAAATCACAAAGAGAACTTTTGCAAATAGCCTTCTTAGAAACCATCTGGGCCCATGGCTGTTTCTGGATATAGTTTTTTGAAAAATTTAGAAATTTATTTCATGGGTATTGGTTTATTTAAATGTATACTGCTTCTACATTGGGTTTGGTAATATATATCATCCCAGAAGCATACAAGGGAATTTTATTTCATATATATTAACAAAGATTTGCCCCTAACATTGTCTTCTATTATATATATTTTTTAATATTTTGACTTTGTGCCCTTTCAAATTCCAAATAACATTTTATTAATGTATTTGTTTTTCTGTCTGTTTGTTTATTCATATCACACACATACATATACTCTCCCATTTATTTTGATTAGATGTTTCTGATGAGGTTTAGAACATGCTACCCCAAACTATGGCACCTTGGTATACTGACTCTCTTAAGATGGAGGACTTTGAGAAAAGAAGAGAAACAAGGAGGTAACTCTGACATCACCCCCTTCACCCTTCTTCCCTGTAACAGGTCGTAAAACTCCCATGTGAAAGGCATTCTCCCTGTTCCAGGAGGGAGGACATTCTTATCACCTGAGATAGGAAATTTCAGGGTGATAAATCTGTACAAACTTTGTTAAACTAACCTTCATCTTCCTAGTTACTACTTCACCACTTATTACTCCTATCCCCAACCACTTTGTCAATTTTTCACAAATCTGTTGTTTCTTTGTCTGAAAAGTATAAAAGTGTCCTACTCTGGTCTCTTCTTTGGTTCTCATGCTCTTGTTACATGTTCTATGTATATGTAAAAATTTAATAAAACTTTTATGCTTTTCTCCTCTTAATCTACCTTTGTCAGTTTAATTTTCAGACCCAGCCAGAGACTCTAAGAGGACTGAGGAAAACTTTTTCTTTCCCTATATGTCCTTAATTTTTTTGCACTTTAAAGCAATTTTTTCTTTTATTTATTGTTGCTTTCTAATTCATTAGCTTCCTACTTCATCTTTAGTTAACTTAACTTTCTTCTTTTCCTTAATTTTCAAACAGTGAGTTGAATGCCAAATTCTTTCCTATTAAATATTTTACAGCTTTTACTATTACTCCAAGTAAAGTTTTAGGCCCCACCCTATAGCTTGCTATGTAATGCTGAAATTTTTTCATGTGTTCTAAGAAAGAGAAATCAGATTTTTCACCCATTTCAGCTAGGATAAGTTCTTGTAACTAACTTACTTTGACATTAATATTTGTTACAATTTTTATAGTTTCATTTGTATTGTATAATTTCGGTCTTTCCAAGTTTGTTAAGAATTTTTTAATCTTCATTATGCCAACAAGGAGAGAAGGGGATCACATAAATATTTTCACTTGCACACATTTCAATAAGTCTATCCACATTTCTTTCCCAGACTTCTTGTCAAGCGTAATTGCTCTCAAACACTGATTTGTTTGTTAGTTTATCTTAATAAGTGAATTTGATGAGCTGGAGATGATCCAGTATATGGGAAGGGTTAGAGATATAGGAGCAAGGAATAATTCAGAGAAAAAAATCACTGAGGAGTTAGGAAGAAATGTAAGTCAGAACACAATAAGAAGACTTGGGCAGGGGCTAGGATTGTTCGAAATAAAACAGCACATGATGGCATTGGAAACAGTTATTTGTTGTTTTTTGGTGGCAGAAAATTGTTAGTGTTCCTAAGTATCAGTCCTGGTTTTACAGAGAATAAGAATTAAACTCCAGAATTAAGGTATAAAAAAAGATGGTACATAAAAAAGATGATAAATATCAACTCATATATAAAAAAAGAAATAGACCTACAGACATAGAAAACAAACTTATGGTTGCCAAAGGGGAGAAAGTTGGGGTGGGGGCGGCAGGATAAATTAGGAGTTTGGGATTAACACATACACACTACTATACATAAAATAGATAACCAACAAGGACCTACTGTGTAGCACAGGGAAATATACTCCGTATTTTGTAATAATCTATAAGGGAGAAGATTCTGAAAAAGAATATATATGTGGCTGAATCACTTTGCTGTACACCTGAAACTAACACAACAATGTAAATCAACTATACTTCAATTTTAAAAAAGGTATACATCTGAGGAATTTTGTTACAGAATCTGTTAAGTCCAAATTCCTATGGTAGTTTGACAAGTCTATAATTTTTTACTCATCCTTCCTATTCAGCCTCTCATTAATTAATCAATTACACATTTCTCTACTCCATTTACAAGACAGACTTTATGTTGGGTGAACCATGTGGACACATCTTCTTGAACATGCCCTTCCTTCTGCCTGAAACATTTCCTCATATCTTCATGTGATTAACTCTTATTCACTCTTCAAAACTCAACTCAAATATTGCCTGTTAAAGAAAACTCTTTATAATACTCCTGGGAAAAGTTTCATTGTGTCATATCTCTATACTTTCATAACACACTGGATTTTCATGTATTGTGGCATTTTTATGTTTCATTTGCTTATTTACTTTTCTGGTTATTCTATTAGGCACAAACTCTTCAAAGGTGTGGTCTATGAACTTGAATCCCTAGGGACAAGTACAGAGTCAATATTCCATTAATATTTGTTGAATAAATGAATGGATTAATTAATTATTTTGCACTTGGGATTGAATTAGCAGGTAGTTGACACACCTGAATAAAGGTATACGTGAGAGGCTTCCCTGGTGGCGCAGTGGTTGAGAGTCCGCCTGCCGATGCAGGGGACACGGGTTCGTGCCCCGGTCTGGGAAGATCCCACATGCCGTGGAGCGGCTGGGCCCGTGAGCCATGGCCGCTGAGCCTGCGTGTCCGGAGCCTGTGCTCTGTAACGGGAGAGGCCACAAGAGCGAGAGGTCGTCGTACTGCAAAAAAAAAAAAAAAAAGGTATACGTGAGAAAAATGATGGAGTAGAATTTACATGCATTTAGACTAAAAATGTTATTATCCTAGACTAATATAGTAAGTCCCCTACATATAAACGAGTTCAGTTCTGAGAGTGTGTTCGTTAAGTCCAATTTGTTTGTAAGTCCAACAAAGTTAGCCTAGATACCCAACTGACACAATCAGCTATATAGTACTGCACTGTAATAGGTTTATAATACTTTTCACACAAATAATACATAAAAAACAAACACCAAAAATAAAGAGAACATTTTTAATCTTACAGCACAGTACCTTGAAAAGTACACCAGACACGTGAACTAATTTACATGATTGGACATGCACGTTCACATCTTTGAAAGTTCACAACTTGAAGATTCATATGTATGGGACTTCCTGTAATTATAAAAATTTAAATAGGATCAGCATTAAAGCTATATTTTTGTGAAATAGATAAAGTGAATGTGAACCTCAACTTGTTACTCAAATCTCAGGACATTGAAATAATCTAATCTCTGCTCCCACCAATCTCCATCGACCCTCACGTACACGTCAGAAGCATGAAGTAACACTTTTAGGACAGATCAAATTTTCAATGAGTTTACAAAACTAATTATCCCAAGAGTTTCTCAGGGATGACATGCAAGTTGCTTTAATAAAGGGTTGTAAAAAGTAATGAATCTTCCGTGGTGCTATAAAACAATATTGTAACAGTGATTATTAACAGTAATTTATAAGTGCAGTCATAAAAATAGGGATGATAGGAATAATTGTAAGGTTAACTATTTTAAAAATTAAGTACAATAGCAAAAGGAAGTTCACAAAATGAAAATTTATACAGCGAGTGTTTGGAAACCTGAATTGTGCAGATATGAAGATATAACTGAGAGAACAAAGAGTGGGGTTGGAATTAGATAGATCGCACCATTTTCTCCAGGTCTCAGTAATTGTAAAATTGTTCAAAGCAGTCTTCCAAGATGAAATGTTCTTTGATTTGGAGGACAATTAATAATACAATAAATTCCATAAATTGCTTTCTCTAAGCAGATTACACTGAGTAAAGTTCTTATATATTGGCTAAGATCTTTAGTGTACAAAATTCTTGGAGGAATTCCATCAAAATATCTGTGAAAATAAAATAAACCTACCATTTCATAATCACCAGAGCTTGCTGTTCTGAATGATGTACAGTAATTATAACTAAGCCTATGGATAAGGGATGGTGAACAATCATGTTCATTGCTGTGTCTCAACCCTGTTGATAACATCGGGCTCATATCAGAACGCAATATGTACAGAACTGTGATGTGAATGAGGGAACATCCAATAATTGAATTTTATGTGACAGTAAATTATGCTGAGGTTGGTTGAGAATTTGGGCTAATTAGAGTTAGATAGTCACATATATAGTGAAGAATATTCTGATTAGAGAAATTATGTGTACAAAGATTTTGAGGAAAGGAAGTACTTAGAAAGTTCATGTAATTAAATGAAAATGTTTATAGCTGGACAAGAGACACCAAGAACATCAGGCTGCAGAGGTAATCTAGAGTCATATCCTAGAGGGTCTTTTGAATCATAATAAGAATTTTGTGTTTTACTCTAAGAGTTTGGAAATCTTTCAAAGTATTTGAAGCAAGAAATTCCATTATGTTATGTTATAAGCAGGGAAGGCTCAAGGTATTATTTTGAAATTTAACAGTTATATTCCAAAGTTAAAAATACCTTTTGGTGCCAAATGTTATGATGGTTAATGCATTAATTTCACTTTATGTGTAATTTTATTTAATGTAAAATAAATCGAAGACATCAGGCCATGCACACGGGCTTCTGAAATGTGAATCTCTGATATTTGTGGGTCACAGTTAGAATCCAAATTTAGAATCTCTCCTCTAGAATTTTAATAACTGTCAAGTTTGCCATAAACTTGGTGACAATTTATATTAGTGTCAGCTAAATGAATGTGAAACAGAAAATCATACATTAATTAAGTGGTAGCCACTTCAACCCTTTGTGGAGTGAGCACTAGAAATTGAAGAGTTTTCTATTTTCCCCTGTACTGTGAGTCTAGTCTTATGATTATTGTCTTTTATTTGAGAGCTAGTTAAGAGGGTGTTTTGGTTCATTTTTGAGAAACAATAAAAGGACCTATATTTAAACAGATTTACAGCAAAATTAAACAAAGGGGGTTTCTTGCTATAGCCATAGCTTTTAACACATGATTACAAGTATTTAATCATTTCTTCTTGCTATAAAAAGATGTCAGATTTGCTAAGAAGAATACATTGAGCAGTGTGTCTAATTCTTGTCTAGCACTGAAGGGTCTCAGTGTCTGCCAGTCCCTCTTTCAAATCTCGTCATTGCATCACAGACCTCTTCATGAAGCACAGTCGATAAGGTCTCAAGCTTCAAAATCAACCTGACCTGGATTTACATCTTGGCACAGCATTTACAATATCTGTGTAACTTCAAGGATCTTACTTAATTTTACTGAGTCTCAGGTTTCTCATCCAGAAAATAGAGTCAGAAATATTTTAATCACAGACTTGGTGTGAGTCTTAATATTGAAACTTTTATATATTGCTTAATATGTAATTCACCTATCATATAGGGCACCTAATAAGTTTCACTATTATTAGAAGTATTAGACTTTGTAATCTCTTCATATTTCTGGGTAAGTCAGCCTCTGTGCATACACACTGACTGTTCTTATCACATTTTCTTTCAATTTACATTTATACTTTCTGTGGGTGAGTTCCATGTGTAAATGGCTTGCCTTTCTACTGAGATGATAAACTGGATGAGGAAAGGGTTTTTTTCTCTTAACAATAAGAATAAAGTAAATTTTTAAAAAACCTTATTAATGATAAGAATCACAGTTTACAGCATGCAGCATGTCTATAAACATATGGTGTACAAGAAAAAAGAGAAAGTGTAAAGGTAAGCTATAAAATATATCTTTTTGTCTCATTTTTATCTTAAATATAAATCAAACTGTAGCTGGAATTAGAATTATTTGTCAGAACTTCTTTTAAACAATGTAATCACAGTTTCTAATAATGTAATTTTTAATATTTTATGCTCTAATCTGCTCTTCAAAATCAACTTTTAAAGTAATGTATCAGGTATTTTCAACTCTATTTTGTAATAAGAAACTGGGAATAAGTCAGTTTAAATAAATAGCCCATGTTCAAACAGTTGGTAATGAGTCTTGATCAGATTTTTTAATGTACAAATCAATGGATTATCTAAATACCACATCACCCTACATGTCAGATCAACATACTAATAGGGGAACTGAGTCTAAACTAGACACCAAAGTTGAAAAAGATTCCATAGAAATACTTAGGGGAAGAAGTTTAAATCACTAAATGTAGCCCATGATGTATTTCAGCCCTGATCCAGGTTAAAAATGAGGAAGTATCTATACCTTTTTTTTTAAATCTCCAACACATCTTGAAGGGAGAAAATGTATCACCGTACAGTTTACTGAGGGCACTGTTATGCTTCCTCTAGCTGAATGAGGCAGGACTGAAGGCCACACACCTGGGAATATTCTTTTAAAATAATTCTTAGAGGAAGAAAAGGAATACAATAGGAAATTAATGATAAGTGGAGGCCATTTGTGGAAATAGGGATGGGTTTAAGGTGGTTGGAATTGAAGAAACCAGGATAGAACTGAGAATTGAATGAGATTTGACTTAAATATCGGGGCGGGGGGCGGCGATATCAGTGAAATATGAGGAGAAAATAAGTTCAGGTCTCAAAGTATAGCTTTCATTCCTAATTTACTGTGTGAAAAATGTGTGATGCTCGTGGTAAGCAGAATACAAGTCCCCCCCAAATACTTGTGCCATAATCCCCAGAAGCTGTGAAATAATATGCTATCTTTCCTGCTAAAAGGGACTTTGGAAATGAGACTAAGTGTCTGGAGTTTGAGAAGGGGAGATTATACTGGATTATCCAGTTGGGCCAAATTTAATCACATGAGTCCTTAAAAGCAGTGACCTTTTCAGGCTGGTCTGAGAGGGAGATTGTAACTCTGCAAGAAGAGTCAGAAAGATGCAATTTTGCTGGTTTTATAGATTGAGGAAGGAGCCATGAGCTAAGTGACCCCTAAAGGCTGGAAAGGACAGGGAAAGACATTTTCCCCTAGAGCCTCCAGAAACAGACACAGCCCTACCAACACCTGGATATTTGCCCAACGTGAGCCATGTCAGATTTCTAACTTTTAGAACTGTAAGGTATTACATTTGTGCTGTTTGTAACCCCCAAGTTTGTGGTAATTTGTTACGGCAGCAATAGGAAATGATATGTCTATCTTCATCCAGACTGCACTGTAGTCTTTTATCACCTATAGCAGTGGTCCTTAACAGCGCTGCACTTTGGGAACACTCTCCCCTATAATAATATGAGGAAAGTGCCAGACTCTGCATTATTTTAGGGAGAATACAGATGCCAGCATGGGAATCCTGTCCTACGGCAGGGGAATAAATGAGGAAGCATTGCTGGAAGATACTCAAATGAAGGTCAAAGAAACATAGAAATAAATAAGCCCAATAAGAAGAATAAATGTGATAAAAAGACATATTTGTGGATTATATGGAGTCATCAAAAGACCACAGGAATAAATTAAATTGTGTAATAAATTCTCTTGCAAAGAGAAAGACAAGATAAGGTACTTTTGGACATCTAATTCATTCATTCCATGAAGACATCTTTATAGTAAATTTAGAAAGCAATATATTGTAGACCACTAAAATTTAAGTCAGCTTTCTGAGATACCAGCTCCCCACGATATGCAGGATATCGATATACATATGAATAGGTGTTATGTGTTAAAAATCTTTGATAGCATAAAACCACAAAGGAGACTAAATCAGCATTACATGTGTTTTATTTCTCCCAAAGTCCAGAATACATGAACTTCAATTGTTATTAAGTCCCATAATTTTGAACAACAATAACAAAAAATTATATCCATCAATGGGAAATTAAACTTTACTGATATTTCAAATGTCGTTATTATTTTGTTTATTTATCAAAATCTTTCCACATTTCTTACAACCCTTTGTGAATTTACACATTCTTACATTCATACTGTCCTCATTTATCATATAGGATTATTTAAATTAAAAACACAGAAGTGTAGATAACATTTGTTAAGTTTTTAAATACACATAGAAAATTTCCATAAATTATCTGGTACCTACTAAAACATACATCTTCTACAAATTAGTACTTACAGTATTATATTTTAAAATCATTTCTCATAACCTCACTTTCTGCAAATAAAAGAATGGTCCTTGCTGAATCATTCATTTTCATTTCCTAACTTCAATACATCTCTTTCCAAGATAATGTACTATGCTGAAGTAGCAAGGGATTTCTCAGGAGAATTCTGAAATCAGGGAAGGGCTAGTATATATTAAATATTTTATTAATGAATCAGGTTGCAATTAATATACTTGAATGCTATTTCAGGAAATGATACCAAATAATGTTTCATTTTACAAAACTGACTTCAAGTGTCCTTTAGGGATACTATAAAGTAAAAGTTCTCATGTAAGTAACATTTTGCTTAAGTTTAATAGAAAAGTCACTGAGGGCTTCCCTGGTGGCACAGTGGTTGAGAGTCTGCCTGCCAATGCAGGGGACACTGGATTAGAATAGCAGGAAAACTGGCAATAAGATATCTTTGATATGATACAATATTGAGACAAAAACATTTTCCTGGTTAGATTTTCAAAGATTAGAAGGTGAAGGAAGGTTTAAGTTGCCCATATTAATTTGGCTTAGAAAGCCTGGAGGAAACAATGTCCTTCACATTTAAATCCTAATTTTAAATTAACAAAATGTGTCTTCTGAAGATAAAAGTAATTGGAGAATTTCTGCCTGTGCACTTGAAACTCAGACAGCATTTCTACTGTTATTTGATGATGGATCTTTTCCGGTTTTGTCTGGTATAGCATTACCAGAATTTTATGATTTTTGTTGTAATTAGTCACTAGTTGTGATGTTGAAGGTGAAAAGATGTAAACACTGGTCTCTAGCAAGATACGTAACAAAAAATATCTGGCAATTATTTATACTATTTTGTTAAAGACAATTATTACATTAAATTTAGAGAAGTCATCTCATTTCTTTGACTAATTCTCTTCTTGCTAACCTCACTCAGGAAGAATATGTTTGGCATAAGTTTTATGATGACAGATACTTTTCTAAGTATTTTTAAGTACTTTTTTTTAACCTCCCCAAATGTTGCATGCTAACTTTAATATAGTAAACCCTAAGTAATGACTAATATTTATAAACAAAACTAATATAATTAAGTTTATGCTTTTCCTTTGAAAATTCAATCAGCCAATTCAATCTAATTATAGCACAGAAATATCTGTTGTTAGCAAGGCTCATGAACTTTTCTTTAAATGAGCAGGCAACTTTGAGATTTATATCACTAGTTTACTTGTGAGCTATGACTACTACAGAAATAATCGACAGAAAGATTTTTCTACTTCAACAACCATTTATCTGCAGGTACATTTATGTATCTATTTATTCAGCAAATACTTACCAAATAACTTCACTAAAAACAATGGAAGAAATAATCAATACGGAATGTACTGGTTTGACTCAAGGTTATTTATCCATTCAACAAACAATCCTAGCCAACTAACACTGTCAGCCTCCAGAACTGTGAAAGGAGATTGTTGAGCTAAGTCACTAGGTTTTCAGGCTCAAAAACTAAGTTGCTATGCAGTAACAAATAAAGGTGGCAAGCATTTCAATGTTTTTCTGATGATACTTCTAATAGGAAATAAATATGTAATGAAATATTTCTGCTTTGTGAATATTCAGGTAACTATGTAGACCCTACTCAAATAAATAGATATTTAGCTTTCATATCTGGGACAATGGAACTATAAACTTTGAACTCTGAGCGAATGACAATACCTTTGTCTCTTCCTTCAGGTAAGTTGGAAATATTGGGAAGGATCAGCTTTGGTGTTCATAACCCTAGCTGCCTTCTGAGACAAGGTCATCTGTTTTCTGAGTAAGAATAAATAAGGAGTATTCTGGTTTCAGGTCCATCATGCAGTGAGGTTGAAAGTTGTCACTCCATTTTAACAACAAGCAAAAAGCTGAACAGACTGAAAAATCAACACTTCTTAAAGTCATAAGAGAAGGGACGACAGGACAAAGGACTGCCCCCAGTATTGGAGAGACAGGTGAATACAGGGATTCATGACTTACCAGAGCACAGATGAGCAGAAACCACACAGGAACAAGAGCTGGTGTAGGAAAACCAGACCTGTAATTACTGAATTGCTGGAGGCTCAGCATGAACAACTCTAATAGTGAAAAACTCCAGGGGGGCCCAGTAATGGGGGGAGGTCTCACAGTATTGTGAGATTTACCTCTAGGAGATCAACCAGGGTCTCACAGTAAATACTGGAGAGAACTCCCGTGATGCTTCCAGCAGGAGGAAGAGAAGGATGCCATTTTGAAATATACCAAAGCATTCTGTTCTTAACAAGGCCTGACCCCAGGGGAATCTAGTTAACCAAAGCCTAACCTGCTGGAGTATTATCAAAGTCTAACTGACCTGGGAGAAGGGAAATATCAAACCCCAGCCAACCCTAGCCATCCTGTCCCACCTGTGGGGAATAAAACCCTGAGAAACACTTGGGAAGTTCACAGGCCAGAAGTGTAGGCTTATTAAAATACGGAGACCTACTCATAGGCTATAGAATGCTTCCCACAGCATCCCATATGCACAGCTCACCACCACATTACTAAAGGCCTATTTACAGCTGTTCCTTTTACCCAGTACAGAACAGAGTACCCAAGGACTGTGGAACAACTACAAAATGTGCAACATACACGTAATGAGGATACCAGAAGAGAGAAAGAAACAGAAAAAAATATTTGAAACAGTAATGACTGAGAATGTCCCTCAGATTAATGTCAGATACCAACTTACATATTCAGGAAACCCAAAGAACATCTTTTATTTTTCTTGTTCTTAATCTAAGTTTCCTTACTTTGAAGTATGCGCTGTGTGAAATTAATGTAGCTTTTTTATGATTAATGTTAACATGATATATTTTCCTCTATCCATTTACTTATAACATATATGTGTCTTTATATGTAGACAACATGTAATTGAGTGGTGTGGTTTGATCAAATCTGAAATCTCTGTCCTTTAATTGGTGAATTAAGACCATTGACTTTCAAAGTGATTATTGGTATAGTTGGATTAATATCTACTATATTTGTTACTGTTTGCTATTTGTTGACCTTGTTCTTTGTTCCCATTTTTTTAAATTAATAAATTTATTTATTTTTGGCTGCATAAGGATCTTCGTTGCCACGCAGGAGCTTTCTCTAGTTGCAGTGAGTGGGGGCTACTCTTCATTGTGGTGCACGGGCTTCTCATTGCAGTGGCTTCTCTTTTTGTGGAGCACTGGCTCTAGGCATGTGGGCTTCAGCAGTTGTGGCATGAGGGCTCAATAGTTGTGGCTCCCGGGCTCTAGAGCACAGGCTCAGTAGTTGTGACACACAGGCTTAGTTGTTCCGCGGCATGTGGGATCCTTCCAGACCAGGGATTGAACCCGTGTTCCCTGCATTAGCAGATGGCTTCCCAACCACTGCACCACCAGGGAAGTCCTCTTTGTTCCTATTTTTGTTGCCTGCTCTTTTTCTGTCTTTTGTGGTTTAGTTGAACATTTTTTAATGATTTTATTTTCTCTCCTTTTGTAGCATATCAGTTATAGCTCTTTATTTAAAGGTTTGCCTAGACTTTGCAATATACATTTATAACTAATCCAAGTCCACTTTTAAATAACACTATGATACTTCACAGATAGTGTGAGTACCGTATAACAACAAAATAATTCTAATTCTTCCCTTTTGTTTTCTGTATTTTTGCTCTCATTCATTTCACTATATATAAGCATACATAAGTGTATATATATGTATATATATATATGATACATGTGCTAAGTATATATAATCAATTACATTGTTGCTATTATTATTTTGTACAAACTGTCATCTGTTAGCTCAGTTAAGAGTAAGAAAAATGAAACTTTTAATTTTATCTCTGCTTATTTCTTCCTTGATGCTTTTCTGTTCAAGTATCTGAACTATATTATTTTTTCACTCTCTAAACCTGCTGGCAACTAATTTGCTTAATTTTTATTTCTCTGAGAAAGTGTTGGATGGCATATTCTATAGATGTCAGTTAGTTCCTCAATCCAACTATGTCCTAACTAATTTTCTGCCTCGATCTGTCCATTTTTAAAAGAGATGTGTTGAAGTCCCCAACTATGATAGTGATTCTTTTATTCTCCTTGGTGTTCTATCAGTTTTCACATGATGTAGGTTGGTGCTCTGTTTTTTGGTTGTATATGTACAAGAACTGTCTCCTTGGAGAATTGACCCCAAGGAATACATCATCCAACAATAGCAGAATACACATTTTACTAAAGCTCATATGGAACATTCACCAAGTTAGACCACATTCTGAGCCAGAAAACACACCTTAACAAAGTTAACCAAAAGGAAATCATACAATGTCTGCTTTCATACCACAATTAAATTAAACTAGAAATCAATAGCAGGAAGATAATTGAAAAAAATGTGGAAATTAAACAACACTTCTAAATAACACAGGGGTCTAAGAATAAATCTCAAGAGAAATTTTAAAATGTTTTGAACTAACTGACAATGAAAACACAATGTATATTATTTATGAGAAACAATAAAAGCAGTACTTAGAGGGAAATTTATAATTTTAATAGCATATATCAGAAGTAAAGAACAATTTAAAATAAATAATCTAAGTCTCCTGTAAGAAACTAGACAAAGAAGAGCAAATTAAATCCAAATAAAGCAGAAGAAAATAATAAGAAGAATTAGAACAGAAATCAGTGAAGTTAAAAACAAGAAACCAGGGCTTCCCTGGTGGCGCAGTGGTTGAGAGTCCACCTGCCAATGCAGAGGACACGGGTTCGTGCCCCGGTCCGGGAAGATTCCACATGCCATGGAGCAGCTGGGCCCGTGAGCCATGGCCACTGAGCCTGAGCATCCGGAGCCTGTGCTCCACAATGGGAGAGGCCACAACAGTGAGAGGCCTGTGTACCACAAAAAAATTAAAAAAAAAACAAGAAACCAATAGAGAAAATCAATGAACCCAAAAGCTTGTTCTTCAGAAATAACAATCAATTGATCAGCTTCTTGGCAGACTAACTAACAGAAACAGAGAGGACATATCAGAAATGAAAGATGGGGCATCACTACGTATTCCATGTCAATTAAAGGATAATAAAAGAATTCCATAAAGAACTCTAGGCCCACAAAACTGATAACCTAGTTGAAATGCACCAATTCCTTGGAAGACACAATCTGCCAAAACTCACACAAGAGGAAATAGACAATGTGAATAAGCCTGTATCTATTTGGTAAGTTGAATCTATAATTAATAACTTGCCAAAATACAGAGTACCATGCACAGATGGATTTACTCATGAATTTTACCAAATATTTAAGAGAGAAATTATACTAATTCTCTACAATATCCTTCAGAGAATAGAAGCAGAGGTAGTACTTCCTTACTCATTCTTTGAAGCCAGCATTATCCTAATACCAAAATCAAAGACATTACAAGAAAACTACAGACCAATATCTCTCATGATCAAAAATTCAAAAGTACTAACAAATATTAGCAAGTAGAATTAGACCATGCATAAAAATATTATACACCACAACCAAGTGGAATTTATCCCAGGTATACAAGGCTGGTTCAACATTTGAAAACCAGTTAATGTAATCTAACACATCAACAGGCTAAATGTACTTATTAGGGGAACTTGGTGCTAAACTATTCATAGATAACCTTCTTCTTTTAAAAAAAAAGGCCAAAAAAATCATAAATGACATGACCATATCAATAGATGCAGAAAAAGCATTTGACAAAATCCAACACACTTTTGTGATAAAAACTCTCAGTAAAATAGGAATATTCTAGAAAATTCTTCAACATGGTAAAGTACATCTACAAAAATTCCAGAGCTAATATCATACTTATTGGATGGCATTTCCCTAATGGCTAAGGATGTTGAACACATTTTTCATGGACTTCTTTGCTATCTGCATATCTTCTCTGAAACGTCTCTTCATGTGTTTTGGTCATGTTATAATTGGATTGTTTCTTTACTATAGAGATTTAGAGTGCATTATAAGCTCTTGGCATTAGCTCTTGTCAGACATATGAATTACGTCATAATCATAATCTGTAGCTTGCCTTTTCATCCTCTTAACAGTGTCCCAGGAAGAGAAACATATTTACTTTAATGAAGTCAGTTTAACAAGTTTTCCTTTTAAGAATCATGCTTTTGATAACAAGTCTAACTCTTTGCCTAATCCTAGTTCTGAAGATTTTCCCCAACTTTTTCTTTCAAAACATTTTATGGTTCTTTATTTTTTCTTCATTTGTGGAAAAGGCTATCTTTCCTACATTGAATTTTTTGCACCTTTGTCAAAAACCCTTTAGATATATTTGTGTGGATCTATTTCTGGTTCAATTTTATTGATCTTTTTTGCAGAAATAGCTCTATTTCTTTTATTTTATTTCTCTCTTGTTTTCAATTTCATTCATTTCTCCTCTGATCTTTCCTTCTTTTTCTTTTCCTGTTTTGAGGTTTTTGTTTGTTTATTTGTTTGCATTTCTTTTTCTAGGCTCTTGAGGTGATTGCTTAGATGGCTGATTTGAGTCTTTTCATCTTATCTAATGCATGAATTTAGTGCTATAAATGTCCCTCTCAGCAGCACTGTTTTAACTGTTTTCCACAAATTTTGATATATCTTTATGTTCATTCAGTTCAGTGTATATTTTAATTTATTTAGTGTCTCCCTCTTTGGCCCGCGGATTATTTTGGAATGTGTTGTTTAGTTTCCAATATTTTGGAGATTTTTCTATCTTTCTGTTATTAGTTTCTAGTGTGAGTCCCTTGTAGTCAGAGACTGCACTCTATAGAATTTAAATTCCTTTAAATTTGTTGAAATTTGTTTTGCAGCCCATGATATGGTCTGTGTTTGTATATGTTTTGGGGGAATTGAAAATAAAGCATATAGCCTAAATAAATAAATAAATAAGGACTTGTCTGGTCATCTAGTGGTTAAGACTCTGCCCTTCCACTGCAAGGGCCACAGGTTCCATCCCTGGTTGGGGAACCAAGATCCCACATGCCGCCGTGTGGCACAGCCAAAAACAAAAAACAAAAAAGCATTATAGTCACCAAAAATGATGAATATTCTATAGATGTTCATTAGATCCCTTCAGTTGGTGGTGTTGCTACCTTTTTTTTTTTAATATCTTGACTGGTTTTCTGCCAAATAGGCCTATCAGCTGTTGAGAGAGAGTGTTGAATTCTCCAAAAACCACGGTGGATTTGTCTACTTTCTTTTCAGTTTCTTCAAGTTCTGCTCCACATATTTGCAACTCTGCTTTTTGTTGCATAGTTTTAGGATTGCTATGTGCTCTTGGTAGATTATTTTATCATTATGAAATGTCCCACCTTCTCTCTGATAATATTTTGTTGTTGTTGTCTGTGTTCTTTTTTTATCTGTTATAAATATAGTCACTCTTGCTTTCCTTTGATTAATGTTGGCATGACATATCTTTTCTATCCTTTAGTCTGTCTATTTACAATATTTGAAGTGAGATTCAGACAACGTAAATTTGGATCATATATTTTAGCCTACTTTCCCCATATATAGCTTAAGTCTGCCATTCTATTTTGGAAAGTTTCTCTCTCTCTCTCTGTCTCTCTCTCTCTCTTTCTCTCTCTCTCTTTCTCACTCTTTGACTTCCTGTGGTTAACTGGAATATTTTTAAATAATTCCATTTTGATATATATACTATTTACAAAACTTTATCTTTTATTCTCTTCATCTTAACCCTAAGTATTTGAAGGCAGGAAATAAGAAGGGTAAAACTAAAAGCTACTGAGTTTAAAGAATGAGTTTTTTATTACAAGGCACCTCCATTAATGTTCCAGTAAGTGAAAGGTGCAAAATTTAAGGTTAATTTCCTTAGGGAAATATGATAAATCTGTTTTTTGATTCAGGTAGAAAGAGAAAAACTTGTTTACCCAGTACATCATAATTTCTTATTACCAACAGGAGCTCTACTTCTTCCACTTTTCTTTTACTATTTTCTTTTCTTGGAAGAAAGCTACCCTGCAATGAGTTTTGGGCTATAGGTAAAGTTTAGGGTTAAATAAGCCAAGCAAGGAGCCATTGTCACACTGTATGAAGATCCGTGCTTGAATGTCTAGAGTATGCAAAATCAACAGTATTTTTCAGTGATAATACAATTTGTAAGGAATCATCATTTGAACACTTTAATTTACTAATACTACTACACTTTAATTTCGAAGGAAAATAAAGCACTGTGTTTTCACAAGTAATAATAAGAATAATAAGAATAATGACACATGGCTATACTTCGGTCAGGGAAGAGGATTATGGACCCCAACAACTACTTGTACAATAAAAGTTTTATTATATTTGTTTTATCACATATTCTATCCATCTCTCTATCCAACCATCAGTCAAGCCTGAGTTTTAAAACAATCTATTGTGTTATATTTTATTTATAATTAAAAACATTCTATGTACTACATGGTATTCTTAACACCCTTCTCATCATAAACATGGCATTCAGAATTTGTCCCTAAATAGCTATGTAAGGATGAATGGATGTATAGATGGGTGGGTACATAAAAGGATAAAAGGACAGAATAAAACCAAGGAGGGTAGAATTAAAAACAAACTCTTCTATCTCTTCTTATCCATTTCCCTTCATCCTGTGAGTTTCTTAATTTCCAATTAGTTGCAATTATTAAATGAAAAAAAATAAAAACTGACTGTTTTCTAATATTTTAAAATGCTCTACACAGGCAAATTATGTTAATAAAACATCATAATCATCATGGACAAGACTGAGTGATTAACTCTTACCCATCGTCATGGATAAGACTGAGTGATTAACTCTAAATATTCCCCAAAATTTAGAAAAGAAAATCAAGGCACAAAGACATTAAGCAACTTGCATATCTCACATAATAAATGTGCATATATCCTCTATATTTCTCTCCTAATAATGTACTTATTGTCTCTTTGTGAAAAATTCAGAAATCCCTGCTGTCCAGGAATTTAGTCCCCAGGTAAATATGCCCATAATCCTCACTGACCCAGGTGCAGCCATGTTTTTTTCTTGTACATGAATACACACTGCTTTATTTTCTTTGGAAATTAAACTTTAGTATAATTATCTAATTAAGATGTCCAAATGATGATTCCTGGCAAATTGGATTATCATCTACAATACTGAGGATTTCTGTATGCTATTTCCAAGAATGACTTTTCATGTAGCATGGCATAGGCTCCTTCCTTTGGGTTACCTGAAATTTTATTTTATCATTCTACTTTGATGTATCTATAGTGTTTTTGAGTGTTTTCCTTATGGTGGCTACAATAAATTCTTTGTCAGATAATTCTAATATCTCTGTCATCTCAATGTTGACATGTTTTGATTATCTTTTTAAACTCATTTTGAGATCTTTCTGGTTCTTAACATGACAAATAATTTTTGTTTGAAACCTGAACATTTTGTGTAGTATGGGACTCTGGATCTTCTGTTACAGAGATGTAACTCTTCTGTCTTAGCTAGCTTTCTCCATCATCATTTTGACAGAGGAAAGGAGTATTCCATCTCATTACTGCCAAATGAGGGTATAAGTCAAGGTTCCCCAATTGACCCCTATTGTTACCCATGTTGTGGTTCATCTTTAATGGTGGATGGATATAGGAATTCTGTTTCCAACTGTGGGAAGCCGTTGTTCTGCCATGCCGCAGATAACGTGGGAAGCTGTTGTTCTGCCATTCGCAGATAACGCTTATCAGGGAGTAGCCCAAAGGCTATGTGCCACACATGCGCCACGACTAGCCAATATGCTAATAAAGGATCAGAATTGCAACCAATAAATTGTGAACAGCATAGATCTTGTTGAGTTAACCAGCCAACCACAGATTGAGTTAACCAGCCAACCACAGGTTGAGTTAACCAGCCAACAACAGGGTGCCACAGGTTGCAGTGCATTATAAAAAGCCAGTGTGAACAAAGCTCGGGGTCTTCCCTCCATCTGTCTGAAACCAAGCTGTACTCCAACAAAGTGTGATACGAGAAGAATCTAGCGTGTGGTGACTCGTCTTTCTGCTGGTCAGAAGAGGCTCGCCGCATCCAACCAGGTCTCTTCTGATGCCCTCTGGCTGGGGATTAGGAGGGTGCTTTGTTACTGTTCTCATGTAGCTTTCACTAACACCATGAGAAAGTAGAAGATGACTTCATCCCTGGGTGGGTGGTGTTGAATGTCCTGACTCTCCCATCACTCCAGTGGAAAGGGAGCGGACACCTTTCTACTGCTTGGTGGAGGTGGAAATCCAGGCTCCCACATGATCTCCACTGACACCACAGGATGGGTGCCTTGCTCTAGTCTTATGAGTGTGGAAATTTAAGCTTTTCAATTGGCCTTTGCTGGTGAACCAATTTGGTGGTGGAACCACTGTTTTGTTGTTGTTTTTCATTTTGTGTGTGTGTGTGTGTGTGTGTGTGTGTGGTGTTTGGATGGATTAAAGTCATTATTTTATAAATGTTTTCAGTTCTTTTAGGCTGTACTTTTCCTGGTCCTTTGACTAGAGAGAACAGATTTTTGTTAACAATTTTTGGTCTGTATCTACTGGTGTTTCCAGGTTGTTGTCTTCTTTAGCACCAAATCTGAGTCATATAAGGCAAAAAGAAAACTCAGCAAACTCACCACCATTGTTGTTTCCATTCTAGGACCACTAACTAGTCTGTTTTGTTTTGTTTTTTTCCTCTCCACCTCTTAGAGTTTTCTTATGCCCTGGGTTTTTAGTTGTGCTTATCTGAAGGTATGGAGAAAAATATATCTCTTCCATTTTTCTGGAAACAGAAGTCTATATAATTTATAATTAACTGTTTTAACATTGATACTGTAAGAGTCTGTACTTATTAGCTAGATTAAACAACATGCTTGGGATAATCAGTTGCTCTAATCAGTAACATTTACTCCAAAGGTGGTGTTTTAATGAAAAGATCTCATTCTAAGTAGCAACTCCTACAAAGGCTTCAGCCATCATTATCTCTGACAAAGAAAACTTCTCAGGATATTTATTTATGATCATGTGTTAATTTTTTATTATAATATTACATAGAAGGAGAAAAGGACCCTTATAGGCTGCCTAAAAGATTCATTCTTTTCTTTTTAATTTCTTTATCCAAACCAATATTTATTGAACACCAACCTAGTGCAAGACATTACAGGAAGATATTTTTTAACTTTTTATTTTATATTGGAGTATAGGTGATTAACAACATTTTGTTAGTTTCAAGTGTACAGAAAAGTGATTCAGTTATACATATACATGTATCTGTTCTTTTTCAAATTCATTCTTCAAAAAAAGATTCATTCTTATTAGGACATTTTTATAGGAGAAATAATCATTATTAGACAGAAAGAGAAAGGAAAGAAAACCTGGTTAAAGTCACTACAGTTTTGTGACAGCCAGCTAAGTGGGAATATAAAGAGTTTGTCCATAATTTTCAGAACAAATCTATTCCCACTGAAGTTCTTCAAAAATTATTTATTTTATCAGAAATGCTAATTTCTTTTCAGAAGAAAGTTGTGAGTCATGGCCCCAAGAAGTTTCCTAACTATGTTTGGGACACCATTTCTTTTATACTCATATCACTACCAGAAGACTTTCTAATTAATGCAATGAATATTGGGGAAAAAAATTTAATTGGAGAAGTGTATGACTCATTAAATAGCTTAAAACGTAGAATTTGACTGTCATTTGGTGAAATCAGTAACAATCAAGATATGGTGAGTGTTTAAGAGAGTTTATAGACACTCTGACTTTAAATGAATAGTGTATGAGACTCCTACAGCCTCTTCAATATTGACTAGTTGATCTATAAATGACCCCTTGTTGAGCCACTCATTTGGAGCATCTCTTGTATGTCTCAGTCTGACTATTGGACTCCCTAGTTCTGCTACTAGAACACCATCATTTTGTCAGGTCAAACTGACACGCAGAGTGTTTTGGAGTTCCAAAAAATGGAGACCACAGGTCACTGAGCTTACACAAGGGATTGTGTGATTGGCTTTTTCCAGCTTTGTTAAAAAGTGTATGTGCAGTAGAGTTTGACTGAAACTTGCTTTCATTATAATCTGTGAAAGAGGTTATGGAGGAGAAACTGATGTTCAAATATTGCCAAATATTGCTTACCACCTATATTTAACAAAAGTACACAATGAATGTGCATTCCAAATTGTCTCCTTCAGTTTGAAACTATATGGATATAAAAGCATATTTCTTGTTAATTAAACACTGTGATATAATTTTGCTTAGGGAGCTTATCTGGAATATCAGATTTTTCTAAGAGTTTTGAGACCAGGGAAGCTATATCACCTGACAGTATTCCATGATTCTAATTACCTGGGAGGAATCTCATTAAAACTTTTATTTCACACCACATCTGTTTAATGCTTTTAGTGTTTCACACTTTTAAAAACATTATGCTCTTTTTAAGAAAAATACAATGTTAACTTTCTTACCTACCCTGATGGTTTATACTTTGTAAGTACCAGTAAACTTCCTAATCAATGATGTAAAATATTTGTAACAACATAACAAATCTACTTACAGATATCACTCAGGGTTGGACACCTGTCTTTAAATATGTCTAGATAAAAAGAACAATATTAAAACCACTACACTTTTTTTTTAACTTATCTTTCCAAGCATGTTTTTGGAGATTTAGAATTCTCGAATCATTCCTCAATGTATGGAATGGATTATGTCTTTTGTAATATGTTACATTTGATTAATGTTAATTGCATATTAGGTCCATTCTATTTATTTTATTTCTTTTTTGTCATATTTATTTATTTACTTATTTTTCATTGAAATATAATTGACATATAACATTATATTAGTTTCAAGTGTAAAACACAGTGATTCAATATTTATATACATCTTTATTTTAATTTATGCACTTATAAGGTATTATAAGTAAATTTCTTTCAAAATGCAGCTTAACCCTAGCATTACTGGGCATTTCCAAAGCACTTTCAACAGTAAGTTAGAATTTGTTTGCTTGTGACTCTCTCCAACTCCATTATGATCTTAAGAGAGTTGTATATAGATGCAAATTGTTATCAATTCACATAGCCAGCATTCATCAGAAACAAGAGCTGAAACCTATTCTTGGTTTTCTCTTTTTGGGCAACAAGCTGCTTGATGAAACTGTAAAGGAAGACATCTCAGCCCATAAAGTCCACAAAGATTTGGACCAAACTACAGACCTGTGGAAGAATGAACAAACCCCAAATTATAGTTTGAAAATATAATATATATATATATAATACATATTATATATATAATATAATATATAATATAAACTCTTTTCATATAACCTACCTACTAGTATTAATCTATAGATCTTAATGTGTAATTTAGGATTAACATCAAGAAGTGTGGATCCTTCCTAATTCTGAAAGTGCTGAGAAACAGCACAAGAATTCAAGTTGCAGAAGAGCCAGGTAATATCTAGTTCAAATATTTATAATTAGTGACTAACACAGTGAAGAAAGTAAATGAGTTTAGTTACAACATGAATAAAAATGACCAAAACAATATGAAAAGTTAATTTCCTTAGCCAAAGTCCAGGAATAAAGCAGCTCTAGCGTTGGTTAGCTCATTGGCTAAGTAAGATTGTTAAAAATCCAGGTTTCCCCCACCTTTTTGTTCTGCCATACTAAGCATGTTGGATTTCTTCATGGGTAAAAAAGCCTATTTTATTTATAGGCGTCACTTGCAGATGTGTTAATATCAAGTGGAAAAATAATCTGCTTCTTCCCAGATGTCCGTTTTTACAAATTAGTAAATCTTTCTCAGAAACTCCCTAAAATACATTTTCCTCTTTTTTGTCACATGTTATAGGCTGTAACTAGGTCACATGCCCAGTCATAAAATAAGCTTTTTCAAGGAATTTCCATGATTGGCTTACACTTCTCTGAGGGTAAATATCTCAACACAATTAGGGTTTAGGTAATGAGAGGTTGGGGAGAATGTTCCATAGGTAACCATGTGTATCTGCTACAGAATTTCATAAGTATTTGTGCTCTTATACAAATATTCAGTCAGCCCTCCAGACACCAGGAATCCACACAAACTAGGAACTATATAAATGTTTATATGAGATTTTAAAATAAAGGAGGAAAAAATAATAGTATTTACATATACCAAGAACATCACAGTTTAAGCCAGCTATTTTTTGTGTAGCTAAATTTTACAACTATAGTGGAGCAAGGCTAATGTCCCATAATGCTCCTACATTCTACATTCTCTCTTTTCCCCTTGAGTGTCTTTGTCATACAAGTGTCTTACTAAGAGAATCAGTTTCTATTTTAAAAATGTAATTCTAAAAACTCGATGTAAAATCTTGCAGATATGAATTCCTTTCAATTATACCCAATCCCTATAGTCCTGACAAATCAATTAAATGCATTAATTGTTGGATACGTTCAGCTTTTGAATGGTGTTTCATTCATACGTCTAACCAGAGAATACTCAACACCTCACATTATTTATTGTCATCAGTAGAGGAGCATTGGTATGGGGTGTGATTTCCAGGGTTTGGGAGTTGTTGTTTTCTACTCTGATTCTCTGTATTATCTTATCATTTTTCCATTTTAAATATAATTGCTAAGTTCTGCATTACGTGAGAAGAGATAAAATAAGGATAGGAAAATATACAGTAGGTGATGACAAAAAGCAAGGCAGGAAAGCAAAGATTTAAGAGTAAGCAAAGAGAGGGACTTAAGTTAGCAAATTATGTCAATTTAATCATCCTTCTTAGTCGTGACTCCCAGTGTGGTATGCGGCCCCAGTTCTGGTCCACAAATTGCTGTGTCAACAACGAGAAAATAGAGAAAGTGAGAATAAGCCCTTAGAAGTACAATGTGGCAATGTCCAAATGAATCTCCTTATACACCAGTTCTACATCTGTTCAGGTATGGTTGAACTTATGTGCTGAATCTCATGTAGCACAAACAGAATGTATTGGTTCCTGATGAATTGGAAACTTAAAAATTAAGATCAAAACCAAAATCTAACTTCCTTCACAAAGAGCTTGAGAAACCTTACTGCAGAAAACTTAGCCTAAGATGATAAAGGACCCCTTTAGTATGACCCTGTCTTACCCCTAAAGCTTTTGTTTCAAGAGTTTATGAACTAGGTCCTATCTGTTTGATTAAAAAGAAACAACAGGGCTTCCCTGGTGGCGCAGTGGTTGAGAGTCCGCCTGACCGGGAAGATCCCACATGCCGCAGCGCGGCTGGGCCCGTGAGCTATGGCCGATGAGCCTGTGCATCTGGAGCCTGTGCTCCGCAATGGGATAGGCCACAACCGTGAGAGGCCCGTACAGCAGGAAAAAAAAAAAAAAAAAGAAACAACAAACAACAACAACGAATACCTCTGTGTTTATACTGCTGGAAACCAAAGCCTGAGATTCAGTGTAATATATACATATAT